>NC_057795.1:540408886-540708886 GCF_018294505.1 Triticum aestivum
ATCCCAGAGGCAACATCGATCGGCTTCAGTTAGTAGCAGTAGCGAAGGAATCGCTCCATCGGGTTCAGTTAACAGTTATCGATCGATCGCTCGGGTTCAGTAACGTGTAGCCTGCAGTGCAATCGCTTGGGTTCAGTTAGAGTCCAACGCCTCGCTCGGCTTCAGTTAGAGCCAACGCCTCGCACACACGCGCGTACATACGAGAGAAACACGCATCGCTCCGCCCCCGACCTCCCACCGTAACCGGCAACTCCCCGAAATTTTCCTCCCCCTCGCTTCTACCACGTTTTTTTTTCATCATGGACGGCCCAAAGAATGTCATGCAGCTGCGTCTCCGGCCCGCCCAGGACGAAAAGCCCATTTTCTGTCATGATTTTTTGTCATAGAAGTGGGAGCCCACCACATCTATGATGATACCGGGTTTTGTCACAATTGTCATCATAGAAGTGTCATATGTATGACAGGAAAAAAATTCGTTCGGCCCAAAATGTCACGGATGTGTCTTTTTTTGTAGTGTATGCTAAAGTCAGATAAGTATGGCTTCTCAATGCATGTGTGGAGGCCACTGTCAACTTGACTGGGGGCCTTTGTACTGCTGCACTGATAAGTATCCCACTGTCACCTTCCACCCTACCACCCTCGGCTGCAGCCGAGGCTGCCATGGTCATGCATGCATTTTCCATGCCTGTGTAGGATTTCTTGTGATGAAGAAACATATTTATGTGCCAATGATTACTGAAGTACAGGGAACTGCTCGGTTCAAAAAAAAGGTACATGGAACTTATGGCAAGATACACTAATTATACATCACATTGCCCAATAAGAATAATATATCAAGCCAATCTGTTATGTACTCCTTCCATTTTTATTTACTTCGCATATTAGGTTTGTCTAAAGTCAAACTTTATATACTTTCAACAAGTTTGCTGAAAAGCATATTAACATATACACCATCAAATCAATACCATTGGATTCATCATTGCATATATTTTCACATCATATAAATTGGTTATTGTAAATGTTCATGTTGTTTTCTACAGACTTGATGAAACTGTATAAGGTTTGACTTCATTCAAAGCTAATATGAGGAGTAAATAAAAATGGCGGGAGTACATAGAGGTAGAACCATGTCCACCATCCCCATTCACCTGTGGCACCAAATGCTCAAATACATTAGGATATGTTTGCCAATGAGTGTGATAGCTTAGAAGGGTGATATTTATTGAAAATGTAAGTCAAACAACTCTCCTAAGTATCGTTAAGAACTAGTATTTGCTCAAAACAAGATATTTGCGCAGGCAAGACATTAGCTGGTGCAACTTTAACAGAAGGTTAGCGTGAACAAGTCTCCTTCTGAAGCGACTAATAACAAGTGTGTTAGAGTGTTAAAGGGATGATTCCTGAGGCATGAAGATACTAACTCCGTTCTGACTCAGTTTTTTTTTAAACGACATGTTTAGAGCAAGATATTTGCAAAGGGGAGATATTTGCTTGTGCACCTTTATGACATGGAAGATATTAGCGAGTGTGTGCGTACCCGAACAACCTCTACTCAGAGTATTTCCATACTAACTTGTTAGTATTTAATACTCCAAGGGCGACAGACTATTTGCTTTGGTGCACTTTTTTTCTCCTCGCTCTGATTCTTAACAACTTGGTCCAAATTTGCGAAGCGGATAACCTAAAAAATTCCCTCTGCTCTCAATTGTTTACAAAACTAATTACTAGTATCTTCCTAATCTCTCGGCTAAAGCGAATGCTGGAAGTGACACTGCCAATCAGTCTCCGATACCTCCATGCCCACTTGCCTCCAAAACCTTGGATGCAAGATACATAGAAAGTGCACATAAAATAAATAGGGCACTACCGCTACTAACTATCTATCACTGTCTTGCTTTAGCGCGTGCACCGTGCACGCACTAGCCACTTCCCATCTTAAGCACTCTGAGGTACGAAGTGTACGATAATAAACTATCCACATGGATGCCGACCATACCTAGAAACTCAAAGGGAAATTTAGATGGATGCCAGTCATGATGCCAGGTAGGATGTCGTGGCAGATCCTTCTATAGCCACGAAAACAAAGCACACACTTTTGCTCTATTTTTCTCTAGCACGGTGAGGACTCGCACGCCACGTACACCAGCACATTCTCATTGTATCGTAGATAAGAGCGCGCTTTTGCTCCATTGTTGACGACATGGTAGGGACGCATACGATGTATTCGCACACTTGTGCCATTATGGCTTGCAGTCGTGAATTTTCACTATGATAGTTTATTTTTCTCGAGTTCAAAGAGGTGATTTCCGTGCAATCGGATTTGTTCATGTTATCACCATTAAAATGATGTCATATTTTTTTTCTACTTAAAAGGACCCACAAGGTGAGAATGACGGGTGACCAAGGCACCAAGAAATCAAGAACAAAAAAGTACAATAGCTGGAGGCACTATAACTGTGAGGTTAAATTCCTTCTCGGTTAGGAATGCCATCAGGTTGGCGGGGCAAGTTCATCATGGAAGATGTGTCGGTTGCTATGCTTTCAAAAGGTATTGGTTGTGATGTTGTTGGAGAAGCAGCAATCGAGAGTTGTCTATTAAGGGAATCATCCGGGTAGATTCAGCATATTAAAAATGGTGCAAATGGAACATGTATAAGAAACTATCTCATACAAATTCACTGATGCAGAATCCAAAGAAACATGTCCTTCGCTTGAGTTCATTTTAAGACGCCAAATGCATGACACTAGCCACTAGGAATGATATGTTAGAACGACGATATTTGTTAGGTGCATCTTTACAAAAAATGGTAATTCAAACAACTCTCGTGAATCATTTAAAAACAAGTATGCTAAAGTCAGATATTTGCTTACACTTTTCTTCTGGCTTCTCAACGCATGTGTGGAGTCCACAGCCACCTCGACTGGGAGCCTTTGTACTGCTGCACTGAAAGTATTCCACTATCACCTTCCACCCTGCCACCGTCTAGCGGGCTGCAGCCCAGGTTGCCATGGTCATGCATGGATTTTCCATGCCTTTGTAAGATTTCTTGTGATGAAGAAAACATATTATGTGCCAAGGATTACCAAAGGACAGGGAACTACTCGGTTAAAAAAAGTACATGGAACTTATGACAAGATACACTATATATACATCACATTGTCCAATAAGAATAATATATCAAGCCAATCTGCTATGTACTCCCTTCATTTTTTTACTTACTCCGCATATTAGGTTTGTCTAAAGTTAAACTTTATATACTTTCAACAAGTATGTAAAAAAATGTATTAACATATACACCACCAAATCAATACCATTGCCCATTGGATTCATCATTGCATATATTTTCACATCATATAAATTGATTATTGTAAATGTTCATGTTGTTTTCTACAAACTTGGTCATTTTTTATAAAGTTTGACTTCATTCAAAGCTAATATGAGAAGTAAATAAAAACGAAAGAGTACATAGAGGTAGAACCATGTCCACCATCCCCGTTCACCTGCAGCACCAAATGCTAAAATACATTAGTATATGTGTGGCCAATGGGTGTGATAGCTTTGAGGGTGATATTTATTGAAAAGGTAAGTCAAACAACTCTCCTAAGTATCGTTAAGAACTAGTATTTGCTTGAAAGAAGATATTCGCGCAAGGAAGACATTAGCTGGTGCAACTTTAACAGAAGGTTACCGTGAACAACTCTTCTTCTGAAGCTCCTAATAGTAAGTGCGTAAAATTGTTGAAGGGATGATATTTGAGGCTTGAAGATACTAACTCCGTTCTGACTCAGTTTTTTTTAATGTTTAGAGCAAGATATTTGCAAAGGGGAGATATTTGCTTGTGCACCTTTATGACATGGAAGATATTAGCGAGTGTGTGCATACCCGAACAACTTCTATTCAGAGTATTTCCATACAAACTTGCTACTATTTAATACTCCGAGGGCAACAGACTATTTGCTTTGGTGCACTTTTTTTCTCCTCGCTCTGGTTCTTAACAGCTTGGCCCAAATTTATGAAGCGGATAACCTAAAAAATTCCCTCTGCTCTCAATTGTTTACAAAACTAATTACTAGTATCTTCCTAATCTCTCGGCTAAAGCGAATGCTGGAAGTGACACTGCCAATCAGTCTCCGGTACCTCCGTGCTCACTTGCCTCCAAAACCTTGGATGCAAGATACCTAGAAAGTGCACATAAAATAAACAGGCACTACCACTACTAACTATCTATCACTGTCTTGCTTTAGCGCGCGCACCGTGCACGCTCTAGCCACTTCCCATCTTAAGCACTCTGAGGTACGAAGTGTACGATAATAAACTCCCCACATGGATGCCGACCATACCAAGAAACTCAAAAGGAAATTCAGATGGATGCCAGTCACGATGCCAGGTAGGATGTCGTGGCAGATCCTTCTGTAGCCACGGAAACAAAGCGCACACTTTTGCTCTAGCATACGGTGAGGACTCGCACGACACGTACACCCGCACTTTCTCGTTCTACCGTAGATAAGAGCGTGCTTTTGCTCTGTTGTTGACGACACGGTAGGGACGCGTACCATGTGCACGCACACTTGTGCCACTACGGTTCGCAGTCGTGAACTTTCACTACGATAATTGATTTTTCTCCGAGTTCGAAGTAGTGATTTCGGTGCAATCGAAATTTGTTTATGTTATCACCAAGAATCTAACCTGGTTACAGCCTTACAGGTGACTAGTAGTGGATTAGAGTAGTATTTCTTTGCAGGCGGTTTCCTGTATCAAAATTTAACAATTCCAGAGCCAATTTATCTTTTCTGCGTTGTAGATCGCCAAAATAAGAAAGGTAATATTTCTAACTAAAGCACCCATAAAGCGGATTTCAATCAAAATTCCTAAACATGATATTAATTTTTCCTCTGTCATCGAATGCTTTTTAATTCTTCTTAAAATAAGATGAAACGCCCGGCCTTTTGTATCTTCAGATGCAGACAACTACAACACTATTGAAAAATACTGTTAGGCACGGATAGTGTGAAAAGAAAAATTCGAGGTCATTCACGTTCCCGACAACAACATTGGGTGATACACACAAAGAACATGCACACACCTATCTGAGCTATGGTACAATAGAAAATACATAAGCCCCTTGGATGATCTTTTGTAGCCAGAGTCTACACTGTCTGATCCAGACATATGTGTGAGATACTGGGGAGTACCTTCGACATTTAGATTTTTTTAATCTTGACATCTTGATCTTTAATGTGAGGAAAAAGTTGCGGTTTTCAGTGTGCTCCATTTTAACAGCAGTAGGAACGCGTACAACGTATATGAACACTTGTGCTATTTATACTATGCAGTGGGGTGGCGCCCCACGGTCAGCACTAACGCTGGGGACGTGATCTTTCGTTACTCTTTGGGGTTACCCACTGCCTTGGCATCAAATTATTTGACTCTCTCCGATACAAAATAAGTGTCGTCGTCTTAGTGCAGGGAGTAGTGGTTACTACCAAGGCTTTTCCGCAACATGGCAGTTTTGATGTGTTCGTACGATGGTTTCACCAAGACGGATGATGTGATTTTTGATCATATGCCCATCTGGCTACAAGTCAATAAACTACCTGATCCCTACTGCAAACAAGGTATTGTGGAGCGACTCCTTAAAGGGGCTGGCGAAATCCTGGAGATGCGGTTGAATGGCAATACCCGCGGTGACTATATTAGGGTTAGGGTAAACCATGACATCAAGCAGCCTCTGACAAAGTTTGTTAGCGTTATTCGAGCGCAGGAGAGACAGGTTTACTTGGTGCGGTATGAGAAGTTGGCCCGTTTTTGCAGTTTCTGTGGTCGGATTGGACATGAGCACAAGGAGTGCGGATCCGGGGTTCATGATAAGCAAAGTCTCAAGTTTGGCGACTGGCTGTACGCCGATGGCCCCAGCCGGCCGAGGCCTGAGCAAACCTCCAGCAGGGCAGATAAATCTCGCCCGCTGAGGAAGAATGACAGCCCTAGTGCCCCTTTGGACCCTGGCCTCAAGGCCATGGATCCGAGATGCTGGACACATCAACAAGCCCGATGAAGAACAAAGGTACAGTCATGGAAGTTGATAGGGATGCAAGGAAGAGATTGAATATGGATAGTGCTGGAGATGAAACTCTAAACAAACCAAAAAGCAAGAATGAGGTGCTGGCCATTACGGATGGCAGTGGTCAATATTTAGGAGAGAATGCTTCGCCAACAAGCAGCTCTTCTAGCAGTAAACGTGCTAAGCTATCCAAGGATCTTGCGACCACTCAGAGATCGGCGGCTTCCCTCGAGGAAGACCGCTGGGCGCAATGAATGCCCTAGTTTGGAACTGCCAGGGGGGAACCGCCGGACAGTTAGCGAGGTTTTGGCCCTCTCAAAAGCCAATAACCCCAAGCTTGTCTTCCTGTGCGAGACTAGGCAAGCTACTATGAAAATAGAGAAGTTACGATGGAGACTCGGTCTGAAAGGATTTCATGGTGTGAATAGTGACGGAAGGAGTGGGGGCTTAGCACTTTTCTGGGATGAGTCCCTCTCCGTCACGGTGAAGGATTCCTGCAATCATTTTATTGATGTCAGTGTGGTCGATGGTGGATCGGGCACATCTTGGCGGTGCACCTTTGTCTATGGAGAGCCTAGGGTGGAAAATCGTTATCGTATGTGGGAGCACCTCTGCCGGCTTCGAGCTCACTCGCGCGAGCCGTGGATGGTGGGTGGCGACTTCAATGAAGCTTTGTGGCGACATGAGCATTTGTCAAGGACAGAACGCTCGGAGGCTCAGATGGTGTCCTTCAGAGATTGCTTGGAGATGTGTGAGCTCGATGATCTAGGTTTCTCGGGGACTCCGTTTATGTATAACAATGGACAGGACTCAGACCGTAATGTTCAGGTCCGGTTGGACCGTGCTTGTGCTGATGAAGCTTGGCGGGATACGTTTCCGTTGGCAAAGGTGGTTCATTTGGCCACCTCATGTTCGGATCATTGCCCCCTGTTGATACACTTGGAGGGTTTGCAGGACCAGCAGCGCCGACCCACCTCCTTGCGTTATGAAATCATGTGGGAACGTGATACTGGCCTGCCTAAAGTGATTGCTGATGCATGGAATAAACACAAAACTACAGGCGGCATGGGGTCAGTGGTCGGGTCCCTACAGGAGGTTTTGAAGGATATGAAAGAATGGAGTAAGAGGCAGTTTGGCAATGTATTGAAGGATATTGAGAGGCTCCGCGCGCAACTAGCAGACCTGCAGCTGGCTGGAGCGGACCGTACTGTAGTCCGGGATAAAATGAACCAGCTCGATGAGCTTCTATACAGGGAGGAGATGATATGGCTCCAACGGTCTCGGATCACCTGGCTGAAGGAAGGTGACCGCAACACCAAATATTTGCATCGGAGAGCGGTTTGGTGGGCCCGTAGGAACCTTATACAACGCCTACGGAAGCAGGATGGAACGTGGTGTAGTGTTCCATCGGATATGGTGAGAATGGCTCACTCCTATATGAAGGAGATTTTCACAAAAATTCCAACCTATCCCCGGATGAGGTGTTGGACTGTATTGATCCAAAAGTTACAGAGGAGATGAATGTTACGTTATGCAGGCCTTATTCAGATGAGGAGATCTCTAATTCTTTATTTCAGATCGGGCCTCTCAAAGCACCGGGATGTGATGGACTACCTGCTAGGTTTTTCCAACGGAATTGGGCTCTACTCAAAACTGAAATTGTTGCTGCGGTTCGCGAGTTCTTTGCATCTGGGGTTATGCCGGATGCTGTTAATGATACGGCTATTGTGCTAATTCCTAAGGTTCCTCATCCCAAGGACCTGAAAGACTTTAGGCCAATAAGCTTGTGCAATGTTATATACAAGATCATCTCAAAATGCATGGTCAACAGATTGCGGCCTATTCTCAATGACCTCATCTCTGAAAATCAGAGCGCCTTCATCCCGGGGAAGTTGATCTCTGATAACTCTATAATTGCGTTTGAATGTATTCACCACATCCAGTCGGTAAGAAACAATACAAATGGTCTTTGTGCTTACAAACTTGATCTCTCCAAGGCCTATGACAGGGTGGATTGGGTGTTCTTGGAAAAGGCCTTGGCCAAATGGGGCTTCTTGCCTTCCTGGATTGCTCGGGTTATGGCATGTGTTTCATCGGTGAAATACTCGGTAAAATTTAATGGGAAACTGCTGGAGTCCTTCTCTCCGTCGAGGGGTCTCCGTCAAGGTGATCCACTGTCTCCCTTCCTCTTCTTATTTGTGGCTGATGCTCTCTCTGCGTTGGTGGAAAAGGCTGCAAGGGAGGATGGTCTAAGTGGAGTCAAGATAAGTAGAGGTGCTCCGGATATTACACACCTTTTATTTGCAGATGATTCACTCCTATTTTTCCATGCTACAAATCAGCAGGCATTGTTAGTGAAAGGGGTGTTGAACACATTTGCGATGGCGACTGGACAACTCATAAACCCATCGAAGTGTTCCATTCTTTTCTCAAGCCAGTGTCAACCGGACGTGATTCAAGAGGTAAAAACATGCTGGATATCACCCTAGAAGCGTTCGAGCCCAAGTACTTGGGCTTGCCGGTTCCGGAGGGGAGGATGCATAAAGGAAAATTTGAGACTCTCCAAGAGCGTTTGCGGAAAGTTCTTGTGGATTGGAGTGAGCAGTACATGTCATCGGGAAACAAGGAGATACTTATTAAATCAGTGGCACAGGCCATACCAGCATATGCAATGAGTGTTTTCAAACTCCCGGCTTCGGTCTGTGATGATCTAACAAGAATGATACGCCAGTATTGGTGGGGGGTAGAGAACGGAAAGAAGAAGATGGCATGGATGAGCTGGGATAAATTGCGCTTGCCTAAAACCATGGGTGGCATGGGGTTTAGGGAGATGAGGGCTTTTAACCAGGCGCTACTCGCTAAGCAGGCCTGGAGGCTCCTGGATAGGCCGGATAGCCTATGTGCGCGGTTGCTAAAGGCAAAATACTATCCTTCTGGTCAGCTTTTGGATACGGTGTTCCCGGGCTCCGGATATGAGGTATGGAAGGGAATCCTGCATGGCCTTGAGTTGGTCAAGAAAGGCATCATTTGGCGAGTTGGTAATGGCTAGAAGATTCGAACTTGGCGCGACCCTTGGCTGCCTCGGCCTTGCTCCTTCCGTCCAATCACTCCGAAGGCAAACTGTCGCTTCAACAGGGTCTCTGACTTTTTGGATGATAATGGTGCATGGAATCATGCTCGGCTGAGGGAGTTCTTTTGGTAGATGGATGTTGATCACATCCTGAAAATCAGAACTTCGCCTCGCCAACATGAGGACTTTTTGGCCTGGTATCCGGAAAAGAGTGGGGGGTTCACAGTGAGAAGTGCATACAAGCTGGCCACATATGATCATAATGTTATTACGGCTAATGGTGCTTCGAGTACTGCCCAAGAAGGGAACCGTTCGGGATGGAACTACATCTGGAAGTCCGGGGTTCCTCAGAAAATGAAGATCAATGCATGGCGATGTGCGACAGGGACTATGGCAACACAGAGTTGCAAGGCACACAGACATCTGACGACGCGCTCAACCTGTCAGATATGCGGGGTGGAGGAGGAGGACTCATTCCATGCCTTGATAACTTGTTCACATGCACGAACGCTCTGGATAGACATGCGTCGCCGCTGGCCACTCCCAGAGGATGCTCTCCTGATCCATGATGGGAAAGAATGGTTAACTTCATTGCTGGCGAAGTGTAAGACCGACGTCCAAGACATGCTGCTTATGTTTATTTGGCAGATTTGGCAGCTCCGTAATGACTTGACCCACGGAAAGGAGGTCCCTCATGTTCCAGCCACTATCGAATTCCTCGACAGTTACTACAAGTCCATAAAGCTTGCCGCATGCTACACTATGGAGGAGATTGTTAAAGGAAAAATGTCAACCGGGGAGATGTCGTTGCCAGACCAAGGGGGCAGGGTCATAACGACTCCCTGGCCGGCACCGCCGCTAGGCAGGGTGGTTATGTCAGTTGATGGCTCGTTCCTGAAGGAGGATGGTTCTGCAGCTGTCGGTATGGTGCTTAGGAATGACAAAGGATATGTCCTAATGGCAGCCTACCGCTTCATCTTCTACTGCAATGACCCGCTGGAAGCAGAACTACATGCGATCATGCAAGGTTTGGCCCTAGCACTACAACATTCTGACTTACCGGTGGTGGTTCTAGACGGACTCGTCTGAAGCTTTGTCTAGCTTGACAAATGATGCACTTCTTCGTTCGGTGTATGGACATATCGTCATGGAGATCAAAGCACTTCTAGGTACTAGGGAGTTTTTTCCTCAAAAGATTACTAGACTTCAAAATAGAGTTGTCGATCGGTTGGCTAAGTATAGCCGCACCGAGCGTGTCACGGCTGTTTGGCTTGGCTCGGTTCCACCTTGTATAGAGGACTTGTGGCCTCTCGACTGTAACTCTATAACTCTTCAATAAACTCCCTTTACCCTCGCAAAAAAAAGTAGTGATGCATTGTTTTTTTCGAATGGGACAAGGCCATATACTAAGATTCAAGTGACCCTAATTACAAACACACTCCTACATTAAACCCATTAAGCTACGCATGAAGGGCAGCCAACCAGCTATGCCATGTGGCGCAAGCTGGTTGGCCGCGGTGAGAAATCTTTTAGAATTTTTTATGAAGGTGTGGATTATTTTTTAAATGTATTTTTTAGATGGAGGTGAGGATCTCTGATATTTTTTAAATGGAGGGTTATGCAACGTGGCATTCGCTGGTAGGTTGCGGTGGTATTTTTTTACTTCTTTTTTAGATAAAAGTGAGGATTTTCTTTTGGGGATTGTTTTTTTAGACGGACGCGGGGACTCTATGTTTTTTTTAAATGAAAACATGCACATAGCTTCCTCTCAAGCGGTGCCACAAGGTGACGCCCTAACCACTAGTAAAAATAAAATTACTCCCTATGTTTCAAAATATAGCGAGACCGCGTTTTTCGAGGTTCAACTTTGACCATAAATCTAACTGACGAGACCGACTGCGGTGGGAGCGAAAATTATACCAGTAAATTCGTATTCAAAAGAAGTTTTCAATTATATAATTTTTGCTCCCGGCGCAGTCGGTCTCGTTGGTTAAATTTATGGTCAATGTTGAAGCACGGAAACCGAGGACGCACTATATTTTGAAAAGGGGGAGTATAACGAAACCTTTGAGGGTGTTGAAATCTTCTTTTTCTGTACCGTGTCGCCTCTAGGCCTCTACCTTGAGGGAACAAAAAAACTAAAACCCATAAGATTGTAAAAGCAGCGGTTGGGAAGTTGTTGATGCAAACGTGGAAACGTCGGCGACTACGATCAGCGAAGCTCGCGGTTCTGGAGAAGAGAACACCGATAAGGTCTATAGAAACTCTTAAGACCACGAAAGTCGGCTAAATCTAGGCGGATGCACCTGAAAGCTAAAGTGGCCAGATCCTAGAAGACTCATCGGAGACACAAAACAACACGCACTCCGTCGGTGATAAGCACACATGTGGAATAGAGATAGTGCGGGGAAGAGATTATTTCTAAACTGGGAAAGTGTTGCCGCCACAATGTCCCAAACTAAACATGAAAATTCCCTAAAGAAAATCCGAGACAAATTATCCACGCTGGTGTACGCCAAGCCCAGGCCATGCGCTGACAACATCTTCTCCGGTGGCCTAGCAAGGCCGGACCACCATAGAAGCTCAGTGCTCTAGATTCGTCTAGCCGCCACCGGCTGCACCACAGCTTCTGCCGAGAATCGCGTGGCGAAGACCTCCACTCGAGCCTCCATCTCCTTCTTCATCCACAACAACCCTCCAAGACCTCCAAAACATCCCCCAATAAGCCGCCCTTGAACCGAGCCTCCCCGCTGGCACCATGCAGGCCTTGCCCCATGACGTGCCTTGACGACGGCAAGAGAAGGCGGCGGCTAGGGTACGGCAACCACTTTAGTTCCCTCGCAAAGTTACTTCCTTCTTTTAGGTCTAGCAAGGAGTTCAGTAGTGATGTATATTATTATTACGTTGTTTTATTGTGTGCGCTCCCTAGGCTCTCTGGTGAAGCGATAGCCGACCGAGCTGCAGTTACCGGTTCAAAGCCCATTATTTAAAACTACTCTCTTCGTTTCAAAATAGATGACCCAACTTTGTACAAAAGTTAGTATAAAGTTGGGTCATCTATTTTGGAACGGAGGGAGTAAAACCTAACTATCTAACTAACATCAGATTTGTATGCATGGCAAATCGAATGTTTCTTATGTTAAATTATGTTTGTCGAGGATGGCAAGTTTAGTTGGCGAGCATGGCAAATTCACCCCGATTCATTTTTTTACCATACAATTATCGTACTTGCAAACTAAATTTGCTATCGTGGTGCCAATATAAATCACCATAAAAAAGCGTTCAAAGCGACGAACGGGCGGTTGCGACGCCCTCTTTGCCTCATTAAAACCGCAGTACAGCGTTTGTTCGCCGGCGCACGGCGCGTTCGCTGTCCAGAGATACCCCCAACCCCAGGTTCGTTCGTTCGCTCTATGCACGCAAGGAAAGCCCACGCGAAGGAGATCCTTCCTTGGCTAGCCCCGCTTTGCCTCCAACTCCAAAGCGACCAAAAGGCGTGTGTGCGTGTCCCTATCCCTGCATCAGCTCAGCTGCAGGGTGCAACTTGGCCGGGGAGCGCCCTTTTTCAAAGTACACACCCCGCGCAAGCCCCCAAGAACGATGGTGGAGTGGTGCGCACCGGGCCGCGCCCTCTTATATATACCCCACGACCAGAGCAGAGTGTGACAGACAGACACGGATAGCAGCTACCTCAGGCATCAATCCAGTTCCAATACCTTGAAACGGCGGCCGGGCGAACTCATCTCTGATCGATCGAGCTGGGCGGGCATCATCATCGATCTCCCTCTCTCTGATCAACTTCTTTAACCATGGGACGTCCTGACTCGGAGGCGCCGACGTCGAGCATCGCCGCCGCGGGGTTGTCTGCTCTCCACGACCACGCCCACGGACACGACGGAGGCGCGGCGCCGCCAGCAGCGCCAGACTCGCCCTTCGACACCAACGTGGTGATCATCCTCGCCGCGCTCTTCTTCGCGCTGCTCTTCGCCATCGGGCTCAACTCGCTGGCGCGGTGCGCGCTCCGGTACGTGGGCCGCGGTGCCACGGCAGCCGCCACCGGCGAGGGCGGGGCGACGGCCCGGGGTGCCAGCCGCGGAGGCAACGGCATCAAAAGGCGCGTGCTCAGGAGCCTCCCCGTGGAGGTGTACGGGTCCGGGGAGGTCATCGACGACGTGTGCGCCATCTGCCTCGGCGAGTTCGTGGACGGCGAGAAGGTGCGCGTGCTGCCGCGGTGCGCGCACGGGTTCCACGTCCGCTGCGTCGACGCCTGGCTGGTGTCCCACGGCTCCTGCCCCACCTGCCGGCAGCCGGTGATCGAGGGCGCGCCCGCCAAGGGCGGCAGCGGCGGCCGAAGCCAGCAGCCCACGGGCAGCGAAATGATCGCCGTGGTCATCGTGTGAGTTCATCGGGCAACGAGACATGGCATTGCCAGCCGGCACAGCACTGCAAGGCTGCATACTTCTGCATGCCCAAGCTCTTGTGGCACCATTTTCCGGCATCGATTGCCATGCTTGCCTTTGCCTGCCAGGCGCTGCTTGCTAGTGGATCAACGTTTGATCGAAGTGCTCAGCTGCACATGTAAATATTCGACGGCGCAGAAAACTGTACTGGCAATCTGACAGACCATGAGTAAAAAGTTTTGCTGGATCAATTTCCTCCCGTGTCCCCCTTTCCGCCGCCGTCGTCGGCATGGGCGCCCGTCCCCTTTTCGGCGCGCCGGGGACGCAGACGTCGGCCGTTTGCCCGGCGCCTGGACGCGACACGTCGACGCGTGCCCGTGGGCCAAACTGCTGATCCGCGCGCGAACCAACCACATGCGCAATCGCAACGTGCGTGCGTGCGTCCCAACGGCGTGCCTTAGCCCGCACGCGACGGCGATCGATCGGCGCGCGCAACCGCCGGGATAACTCCGTCGCGCCAACCGCACCCCCGCGATTGCCACGTCCAGCGGCACGGATGCCAGCTCCGTCCGTCGTCGTCACCCGGCGCGCACGCGATTCAGGCATCCTCGCGCCGGGCTAGTGGGGGTGTGGCCCCTGACGCCGACGGATCGAGGACGACTGGCGTTCAGTTCAACCACTTGGATGCTACGCGGGTTAGCTGAATAAGTTCCGCGTCAGTTTCACCCGTCCCGTTCTGCTCTGCCTTTGCCGACTAAAACTATCTCAGGAGTTGCCACTTCCGTGGCGAAAGGAGGACAAAGAGGCCACTTACGTGGCAACATATGCACATGTACATACGTGACTGGTGGCTCGATTACTCTATCTAACCACCCAACCATGAACCATCACGTATGTATGTTGTTGAGTGGACGGTCTAGCTCGATCAGGTAAGAGAAGATCCTCACGCGAGCATATGTGGCACCATCTAGGAGTTACTAGCGAGTTAAGACAAGCAAATGAGGGAGCTCTTTTCGATTACCAGCAGAATTTACAAATCAAACAATCTCCCTACGACAGCAACGACAAAAATCGCACGCGAACACAGACATTCAGAAGCAGAACGGAGTATATAGCAACTAACTTAACATAGGTAGTCAAGCAATTGCACACGTGGCAGCGTGGCGGGCGGGCCTCGTGGCGCGTTCCGCTCCTTCCACCGGCGCCGCTCCAACACGCTCCAGAGCCAGCAGAACACCGGCTTCAACGACTCGAGCCACCGGGCCACCGCCCCGTGGAGTCGCCACGACCTCCTGGCGCCCGCCGGGTCCTCCCTCCGGGCCTCTCCATCCGTCCCTACCAGAGCCGGCGCCGGCGTGGCGCCGTCGGTCGGGTCTACGAACCTGGCGGGGCTCGGCTCGGAGTAGCACCGGCGCAGGATGGCGCTCTTGAGCTGCGCCTCGAACGCGAGCCGCTCGTACTCGTCCAGCAGCGTGCTGCGCCGGCCGCCGCAGCCGGCGCTCACGTCCAGGCTGTACCGCGCCAGGACGGCCCCGACGTCGTCGCCGTCGCCGACGAATTCTATGGAGCTATCCATGGTAGAACTATACCAGTACTGTCGCGCCGCTCGTACGCGCGCAATGCCACTCGCTGTATTTAGGCACGCACGTTCCGGTGCTCGTAGACCGGTGTGGTCCTCGCATGCAGCGCATTATTCTGAGCGAAAGTTGGCTCGAGCCTGGCGTCGGAGCGACGGCAAGGATCGTCGCCGGACCCGGAAGGGCTTCTTGCTCCGTACGGCTCGTGCAAATCAAAGGGTGCATCGCAATGTTGTCGCCATCTACGGCCTCCGATGAAGAGCACATCACTGTTGATGATCCACTCACTGCCTCCTTCACTGTGTGCTTCGGGGACCTATACTATACGCAAGGAACAACACAACCGAACAACACGTTGCCTTATTGACAAAGGGAACGGAACTTTGCACTGTGCTTCACCATAAGTGCGTGGTACGAGATTCTAGCTCTGTCGCTTTAATTACCCAACGGAGAAAATTCCTTCTGTTTGCTTTTGTTTTTGCAAACGCATCATGTAAAGTTGCAGTCGCAGACGGCCACTGCAAGCAATCTGCTCGATTGCCAAACCGTCCGCAAATGTCTAGATCGAACAGTCTAGGTTTTTCCTTTTTTGCAATCCAACGATGGTCAACAAAACTGTTAGGATTGTTCCAATTCCCACAAACCGAAAACAAACTGGAGGCATTTTGTGCACATCTGCCACATAAGCATCCAACAACGTGGACCCAGACCCGTCCAAACCATGGCAGAGCCAATGCGTTTGGAATTTTTTGCCACTGTTTCCGTTGCAACAACAAAATTCGCGTCAAGTCTCTCTTGGAAGAAAACTCCCGCCCCGTGGATGACAGCGGTCACAGACACGCACACGGCCTCAAACACGGTTGGCAACTTTGCCGCGAATATCTCATACTTCCATGGCAGGCAGGCCGCTGTGACTTCTCCATACACGCGCCTCGCAGTATACAATGTATGTATTTTCTATGAGTGCCCTTACCCAGCCATACTCAAAAAGGGTTTCTGGCGACGGTGAGTGGCAACGTCGACTTTATCTCCGCCTCCATCAATCACCAAAATCTCCCATCACCATTGTACTATGAGGACCGAGGACGTTGTGACCATCGTCGCGCTCTGCACCATGGCCAAGGGCGTCCTGGCCGTCTCCTCTGCCGTCAACAAGGGCCCGGACCTATCGTCCATCAGCAACGACGTGCCATGGCACCTCACGGTAGGCGCTGGCTCTCTGGATCGAAAGATCGTCGGCTACATGGTGTTGGAGAATGAAGACCTCGTGGACCCCAACGTTAACAACCCATTCATCATCAAGCCGGACATCCTGGCGCTAGGATTGAACAACCTAGCCCAGTGGTGGAGCTTAGTGAGGGCCAAAGGGGGCATGCCCCCCCCCCCCCCAAAAAAAACAAATACACACATACTACCACCTAGATGCTAGATGTATCATGTGATCTCGATGTTTGTGCAATTGCAAACTACACAAGGTATTATGTTGATTGCCAATTCAATGATACTGGAATTAGTGTTTATGTGCTATATAGTTTTGATTGTTTATTGTCAATTCAATGCTACTGCATTAGTATTTATGGTGCTATAGTTTTCAAGCGCAGTATCTCTAAGCATATATACTACTTAAGAAGCTGACTACACATTTAAGTACAAACAATTTACACTTTCTTATTTGAACCCGGGTGATGTTTATGGTCACCACATTTGTTCTCATGACGGAGTCAGACGAGGAGCTCGTCATCCGCATCACCCTCAGTCAGCCATCATCTGCGCCCTCCCCGATGGCCCATTGGGACTCCTCCAGCCCTACGCCTGGCCATGCCAGCTTGTCGCACCGCAGGTGGCCGAACGGGAACCTAATATCTCCAGGTCGTCACCTTCGACCCCTATTCCTCCCGACAGACGCTGGGTGTTGGTCCCGATGACTCTATTCTCGCGACGACTCCCTAAGAGCAAGTACAATAGGATGACATGGCGGGCTATAAGAGATGCCACATCATATTTTAGTCTAGTTGGCGGGAAGATGAGAGGAAAGAGAGGTAAAGCGGGCTACTGACTTGTAGCCGGCTATAGCACAAGCTCCAACACTCCTTGTGAGAGAAAGATGCGGGCTACATATTAATACCGTAGCGAGTGCAGCGTTTCGGTGCCCAGACTCATCTGCACCCGATCAGGAAAAAATTCAAAAAAAAATACTAGAAAAATTCAAAAAATTCCAATTTTTTCCATGGTAGACAATTTATTGCATGAGGTTCGCTCCAAATATTAGCTCATTTGGACATCTGAGTAACTCTCAGTAAAAAAGACAAATTGGGTCAAAACAGTACGTGAATAGTAAACTGTTTTACAGACCCTGAATTTGTCTTTTTTGCTGAGAGTTGCTCAGTTGTCCAAATCATATGAAAATTGGGTCGGACCTCACGGACCACATTGTCTATCATGGGAAAAATTGTTTTTTTAATTTTCTAGTATTTGTTTTGAATTTTTTATTCAACACGGGTGCAGATGAGCCCGGGCTCAGAAAAATATTTCTGTACCATAGTATACTAGTATGTCTCCCTATTGTATGAGTGGGCTATTAGATTGGCTATAGAATGGCAAAAATATATAGCTGACTGTTGACTATACTATTAATTATGCTTTAAGTAGGAGGCGCAGGCAGCCAACCTCGCTCATCGCGGATTGTAGCCTGTGGCACCTTGGCCTTTTAGAAAATTGGCAAGTAGCTTGTAGCTCTAGTGCCCCCCGAACCACGACGTGGGAGGATGGAGATGGGCACGACAACGCCGAGCGCGAGGTAGGGCATGCGAGCATGGCAAGAGAGGATATAGGAGCTAGACGTTGTGATTTCCGAAGGAGAAGATGTGTGATGAGCGGTTGGGAGAAGCGGTGGAGCCAGGATTGAACCAAACCCCGGTACGGTTTTTTTTCCTGATAACATGGATAAACTTCGGCACTAATAGCCACCCAAAAATAGCTCATACGTTTTAAAAAAGAAATACTTCATGCAAAATAAAGCTCAATTGCTTAATAAATCTAGAGTATAATTTCAATGTTTAACGATCCAACAAAATAGATAAACCATGGTAAAACTAAAGGTAATAATACGAGATACAAGAGAGTACACAATCAATTATTTACTTTTTCTCATAACCTGATCAACAGCGGAAGTGCATCAAAAATTTATTTCATAAAAAAAGGCTGAGGAGAGAATAACTTGCTTTCTCAGAAGTAGGATCAGTTCAATTCAACCAAGACAATACTGAATTAAGACACCCAATAATTCTTAGGCTCCCAGACTCTCTCTCTCAGGTAAGAAAAATACCTAACCTGTTTGCTGAAATTACTTAGGAGTAGTCCTAGCAGAGTAGATGTGTCACACAAAGGTAGGCTGTCATGGGTGGGAGAGGCCAGAGCACGGTCGCCGCCACAACATCTAGTTGGAGTAGCAATTTAGCACCACCCCGCGAAAAGTGAGAAACATGGCAGTCGCCAACTGGGACCTGGGGCCAGAAGAACCGCAGAATTGCATGACAATGGAGCGGGACGAACTCGGCAGCTGCGAATTGCTAGGGGCGTGTTTGGTTGCTGTGTGCTACAGTGCCTGTGTTGCATACACTTCTCCACTCAGCCTGACTCTCGAAAAACAGCCTCATGCGTCATCTGTGAGTTGTTTGGTTGCCTGCATATGGACTTGTTGCATTAGGAGATCAACATTGGCACGTTGCTGCATTAGGAGATCAACATTGGCACGTTGTTTGGTTGACTGCATTGTCTCGGCGCATGCAACTACGCGTTGTTTGGTTGCCCGCATGGAGTATGATTAAGAGCTAGCACTTGCACTTAGCACACAGGGTTAAGAGCTAGCAGAGGAAGGGGAAGAAGAAATGCAGTGTGCGCCGGACATGGCGACTGCGGTGGATAGTGACACCGTCGGCGGTATGTCGCAGATGTCGCATGGAGTCGTGGACGAGTGATCCCGTCGGCGGCACGGCGAGTGACACCGTCGGCGAACTAGTTGCGGTGCTCGCGCAAAGACAATGGACAGAGGAGGAGAATGCAGTGCTCGCGCCATCGTATCGTCAGTGCAGTGGACGAGAGAGGAGGCCGAGATGATCGACGCCAGAAACGACTCCAGTGTAGTAGGGCGAGAGAGAGGAGGCGAAGATGATCGACCCCGTCGATGGTGCGGCGAGCTGCAGTGTGCGCGGAGGCAGAGGACACAAGAAAGCAGTGTGCGCGCCATTGCAGTGTTAGTGCAGTAGGAGGACGACAGAGAGTAGGCCGAGATGAGCGACGCCGGAAACGACTCTAGTGTAGTAGCACGCGGGCAAGGAGATCAAGGGGAAGGGCTTCGGTGTCGGGAGGGACGAATATGAGGGCTCTGAGCAGATGACAGAGGAGCTCGACATGGCGGCATTAGTGCAGTAGACTGCTGTCAAAGAGAGATGAAGCTACGATCGTCGAAACCAAAAACTTACAACATGAATGTTGTGAGGAACTGCGAGATTAGGCTGCTGGTCAAAGGAAATTTCAAACAATCCATCGTGCGCGACGAATCTGACAAAATTCGTCCAAAACAGCTCCAAACGGGAACACGAGATTAAGAACTTACGGCCGACGAAACTACGAACTGATCGCCTGAATGGAACAGTAGCATCAAGGTGCATCTTTTTCGTGTAGAGCTTACCTCGAATCGAAGTACCGTTGTGTAGATCAGAGAGAGGAGATTAGATAGAAGCTTAATGTAGGTTGAAGAAGACCTCACGTAATCACCTCGCATCTCTCCCGTCTCCACTCATGCAAGGGCTCGCTCGCTAGCGCTCGCCTCGGTCTGGCTCACGAGAAACTACAGATTCCTGCGTTTCCAGCGAGCCAGGCTCTGGGCCGCTTTAAGAACCGTGCAGTGCAGGCCCAACAGTGAAAACGGGCAACCAAACATGCTTCTTTCTTCCCGCGCGGGCCTGGTTGGGCCCTTTGCGGGCAACCAAACACGCCCTAGGTGTACGTCGCCTTCGTGCATCGGCCTCGACGGTGCGTGCGTGCGGACTAGCTTGATTAGGCCATGGCCTAAGCGTTGTTAGGAGTAGTGGAGCTGATCTGGACTGTGTGTGGGAGCATCCACATTAGTCTTTTTTAGCCTCTAAGAGCATGTCTAATAGAGCACTCAAACCCTTAAATTTAAAACCAGTTTTAAGGGTTGAGAATTGACCATTTTTGACATTTTTAAGGGTTGAAAAACAGGGGCAAAGATTAGAACCCTCAAACCCAACCCTTATAACAGAATATTTCGTTATAAGGGTTGGGTTTGAGGGTTCTAGTCTTTACCCCAACCCCAACCCTTAAAACTGTCATTTGACATATCACAATTTTCACTAGAAAAACACAATCAACCTTCAAACAAACACGGAAATGAAGATCATTGATGCATGGTTTAATAGTTTACATCACACAATCATCATCTTCCCCCTCTCATCGGCACCATCACCAAAAAGTTGCACCTGGCGCCATCTCCTAGACCACTTCCACGTTCATCAAGCACCTCCATTGTCGCCGGTGGTGGAGTCCTCCACACTGCCATCGCCACCACCACTCATCGGAGTGTCACCTCGAAGAGTAGAGGACGCACCATGGAATATCCTCTTCCTCTCCGCGATGTCCTGCTTGTACTCCTTCCACCACATCAATTGGTCTTCATCCATGTCCTTCTTGGACATCATCATGTGCTCCTTCTCTTCCACCATGAGTTCTTTCCATGCCTTTGATTCTTTGACCTTGATCATCCTCTCCTCCAAGTCGGCCTTGCGCTTGGTATCTTCACGCCTTGCTTCAACTTGTGCAAGCTTCACCTCTTTCTTCTTCTCGTTGATAAGAAGCTTTGTCTCCAATGTCTTCATTGTCAATGCCTCCCTTGACTTCATCATATGTTCTATCTTCTCCCTTATGCTTGACGCCTCTCCTTCCATCTTCTTCCTTAGCTTATCCTTCTTGTTTCCAGCGGGCTTGTGCTCGTTCCTTCCCTCCTCTTCACTATCATCCATCCTAAGCATTGCCGACTTCTTGGGTGCGGTCTCTTGATCCCTCAGTTTCCACTTGTCATAAGTTTGAAGAATTTTCCAAACATGTTTAAATGGGAATGCTTTGCCCTTGGAAGCGGCCATCTCCTTGTACCTCAAGTCGGCAATTGCCTCCTACAAACCCACCAATAGCATAGTAGACATATATGTACTCACATAACAATAGCATAAAAAATCAAAATAAATGTGAAAAACATATATGTACTCACATAGTCACTCTCCATGGTTCCACTAGGCGGTGCATGTCGTGGTACTAAGTCTGACAGTAGAAAGGGGGGTAGGTATGGAGAGGCAAGATCCTAGCTATGGTGAAGTTGTACACGCGATGTTTACGAGTTCAGGCCCTTCTCGGAAGAAGTAATAGCCCTACCTCTCGGTGCCCGGAGGCGGTCAATTGGATTGTATGTGTTGGATTACAGAGGGTGCGAACCCTTGTGCCAGAGGAGGGGGTGGCTTATATAGAGTGCGTCGGGACCCCTACCCGCCTCCATTACAAGGGAACTAATGTACATAAAGTAGGGGCGTTACTGGTAACGCCAACATTAAGTACTCTTAATGCTCATGAAGACTAAGGAGTAAATATCCGACCGTTGTGTGCTCTCCTGACTACTGGTCTTCAATATGGTCGAGTGATCCTCCTCGTGGTCGAGTGACCATAGGTAACGACCGTCGAGTGGATTGCACTCGACGTATGAGACTGGTGCTCTTTTGTTGACTCTTGGTCTTTTCATCTTCCAGGGTAGGGATCTTGGGTAGGACGTATGGGTCGAGCCTATGACCCTACCCCAGGTCTGTATCCTCGTCAGTAGCCCCCGAATGGATTAAGGTGTGAGAGGAAAGTAAGACAACGTTGGGCCTGTCCTGTGTTTCGTGTCTCCGCGAGTGTTTCTTGTTGGACTGAACGCCTGCGTTGATACTTTGGAGTCGACTCGGTTGCGTTGATCCATTCAGAAAGTCGTCGACTGAACTGGTGGCCTCATGTGTCGAGTGTCGTGTGGGAGCGTGAGATCTCGGGCACGATTGCCTGCGGGAAATCCCGGATTCCGCAGGATACAAAATTTCAGAGGCGCGCGCGGGTAGGAGGGCGCCGAAAAATGGGGACCCGGACGAGCCGAGACGCCTCGATTATCGTGCCACCTTTTTCGCCACGTTCGTTGCACGCAACTGTAGTAGGATTTGACGGGATTGCCTGGCCCCACGCGTCATTCACTCGGAAGTGAGCCGATATAAGGCAACGGGACCGGGGTGTTTGCACTGTGCACGCCTGCCTCTTCTTCTTCTTCCTCTGCTCCTCCGCCGTACCCAGTGCCTCCGCCTCCGAAGCCACCGGATCCCCACCATGGTGAAGGACAAGACCGCGGCACTAGAGCGCGCTAAGAAGGCGGCAGGGGCGGCGAAGGGCAAGAAACCAAGCCGCGGATCGTCATCGCGCTCGGGGTTGCCGCCGGGCTGGATCCAAGGCGATTGGATCCGGTCTTCAATTCGGCAGGAAGATCTGACCAAGCTGGAGGAGTCCGGGCAGATCGCGGTGGGGGCGGCGAGGCTGCCGAAGGGAGAGACGGAGCCACAGCCTCGACCGGGTGAGTGTATTTTGCTCGCCACACATGTCAACCGGGGCTTCTCGCTTCCTCGGCGCCCCTTCTTCCGTGGGTTCTTGAACTTTTTCGGGGCACAGCTCCACCACTTTTCCCCCAATACCATCACGTACCTAGCCGCATTCTTGTCGATGTGTGAGAATTTTTTAGGATGCCGACCGCACTGGGGTCTCTTCAAACACATCTTCACTATTCGTTCCCAGTCGGTTAAGAAGGCAAAGTCGAGTGACTCGAAAACCCACGTGATCCAGATGTGCGGGGGTTTGGGTATCCAAAAGAGGAATAGGAGTGCTTTCCCCGCTGTGACCCTTCCCGAATCTGTCAGGGGCTCGCAGTCGTCCTGGTTTTACTGCCAGGACGTTGCGACTCCGGGTCAGTCGACCGGTCTTCCTCCTTTTTCATTCGACCGTGTCCAGACTCCTGCTCCTCTGAAGGTCGCCGCCGCTGAGACCGTGGAGACGAGGATGTTAGTGGACCGAGTGGTCCAACTCATCAACGATGGAGTCACTGGCTTGGACTTGCTGGAGGTGTTCCTCGCTCAATGGATCCAACCTCTCCAGGCCCGTGACCACCCTATGTGGTTGTATTCTGGACCAGGCGACACCACTCGGGTCCATCCAGAAGAAGTGCCGCTCGACACTGTGGCCTTGTGGTTGAAGGGTATGACGGGCAATCAAGATAACCCCAGAGGATCCAGGCGGGTTGTCCATTTCGAAAGCGACAACCCACCCGACAAGGTGCGTTCTCCGTTCCGACTGCTTTCTGTTTGCGTTCCGACTGCACTCGGCATTGGCTGATTCTTGTTTTGACCAATTTGCTTTGCAGGTATTCACTGAGATGTACTCAATGCCCAACAGCGAACAGGCCGTGGTGCAGGACCAGGAGGGGGAGGACAACGCGGAGGAAAGTGGCGAATGGGAGTCTCCGGGAGAGGAGGATGAGGAGAGCGAGGAGTCGGACGAAGAGGAAGAGGTGTACTCGCCGCCGTGCTCTGAACGTCGATCCAAGCAGCAACACGATCCATCTGGAGGTCATGTGAAGGGTGTGGCTCCAAGCGCCACCACCCAAAAGCGCATTCGGATGTCGACTCCGGAGCCGGCGGAGAAGGTGGCTAAGCAGCCAAAGGTTGCCCCTCCAAGACCCGAAAGACGCTGCCGCGAATCAAGATGGATGTCCCCGTTGCTTCAGGGTAGGTATCTTGTTTGCGTTTCTGTAAGTCGACTGAATGTTTTCTCGATCCGACTGACTATTTCTTGTGTGCTTTCAGCCCCGCCTCTGCTGCCACTGACATGGATGTTGATAAGGCACCAGAAGATGAAGAAGCCACTTCACGAGCTAGTAAGTCCATTCAACTCAGTTAAGTTTAACTGAATGGGTGGTCGACTGACTGAAAATTTGGTGTTTCTCTTCTTGCGTAGCTCCGCAAGATATCGTTGTGCTTCCCGATGACGAAGAAGAGGAAGAGCCTCTGCAGGAGAGGAAGAAGAGGAGTGGAGGGTCGAGCAGGAGGAGACTCGAAGTCCAAATTCCTCAGTCGACACCGGCACCTGAGACGATGGCTCGGACCAACGTCACGTTTGCTGACCCGTTGACGACTGATCGTCCGTCGGGGTCGACTGCACAAACGCCTACTGCATCGGTGCAACTCTACTCGTCTGACCCGGCCACTACTTTGTCCCCTCTGGAGCCATCTCTCTTTGCTACATATCAAACTCCGGACGACTCTCCGAGTGCCGCTAGGGAAGCTCTTCGCCAGGCAAATCTTGTCACGGAGCAGGTGAAAGTGATGCATCAAGCTAGCCATATAGCCTACAATGCCACCACTGCTCTTCAGACAAATGTCTAGGTCAGTATACTTCCGACTGAACTTTTGAACTTTGCTTTATATCTGGTCACCCACTGGGTGTTCTCCTGTTTAGAACTCGAGTAATCTCCGATTTTGTATTTTCCGAATCAGTGGGGGCACGTCGAGTGCACCCACTGGGTGTAGTCCCTGAGACCACGGTCGGCTGCTGGCAGTCGACTGAGGTCTGATCCCCTTTTTTTGAACTCTTTGCTGAGTACTGATCTGATTCAGTGGGGGCACGCTTAGTGCTCCCACTGGATGTAGTCCCCGAGACTGCTGTTGAATGTTTGATTCAGCAGTAGTCTTAGAGTAAACCTTTTCTTTCACTGTATGTGTCGATTGACATGTCTGTCTTTTCTGGCTGCAGAGGTCTTGTGATCTTGGAGCTCGGCTCACCGACTTGAAGAAGAAGCATATCAGTGTTGAACTTGACCTCGAACTTGCGAAGAAGAACCTGAAGAAATCTCAAGAAGAAACAGCTATCATGGGAGGTAATCACTCGACCACCTCGTCTGCTTTGTAGCTTTTTGCTTGGTGTTGGCTTTTCTTTCAGTCTCTTTGAACCGAGTGAATTCACACAAGCAGATGTGCATAGTGAAAATCGACAACTTCAGTCTCGTCTGAAGAGTGTTGTTTCTTTAGAGAGGATGAAGGAAGCTCTGGAGCAGAAGGATCTGGACCTGGCAGCTGCTCAAAAGGAAGCACGCGAGAAGATGAAGCTTGCGGACGAGAAGCTGGCTTCAGTAAGCAAGTTGGAGGATGAGAACGCAACATTGAAGACGGCTGTCTCGGACGCCAATCATGAAGTTGAGCAGCTGAAGAAGGACAAGGAGAGTTTGACCGTTGAAGTCGAGGGCCTCAAGACCAAGGCCGGCAAGCTAGAGTCTCATCTGGAACAACTCGCGGCAAAGCTTGTCCTGAAGCTGGAAGGTATGTCTACTCAGTTAGATAACAATTGTCGACTGGGATTTGCAATATTGTCGACTCATTCATTGTTCGTTGTGGTGGAATAGAACTCTGTCGGGACTTCGAGGCTGAAATCGGACAGGTCGAGACATGTCTCGACCCTATTAACTTCCCCATGAAAGATGAGGTCGCGATGAACTTGCTTCGGCTGGAACCGCGCTTGGACGGTGCAGTCGACTATCTGGCTGGGCTGAAGGCGGCGATGGTCCGAGTGGACGCTAAACTCTAGCCCCAAGCGGAGATGCCCCAAGACCTCGAGTCTTTGATGACTCAACTAAATCAGATCGCAGACCGAGTGCAAGAGTGGAAGAAATCTTCTGCCTGCTGCGGTGCTGACGTCGCCTTGTCTTTGGTCCGAGTGCATTGCAAGGATGCAAGAGAAGACAAGCTGGTAGCTCTCAAAGTGGCGAACACCAAGAAGCATTCCTTCCAGGACTTCATGGACACCTTCCTCGAGGAAGCCACTCGCATCGCCGATAGCATCGACCTTGACAGCTTCTGCGACCCAGCCAGTCCTCCTCCCACCGAGTGACGAAAAAACATTCTGCCACCGCTTTTATTTGCCTCGGAATGCCGAGTGGATTTGTAATCGTTAAAACTTCTTCGGGCCTGACGCCCGAGCACTTCATTTTGCGGTTTAAGAAACTTCGAATTTGTCGTCTCTCATATTGCGTCTGTCTTCAAATGAAATTTGTCTTTCCCTCGAATTATTGTCTGTTTGCTTAATGCAGCTTCCGGAGAAGAATGGCTAGTCGACCGGTCGAGTGATGCTCGAGTAGCATTGATCACCTCATCAGCAAGGCACTCGGCAATGGTCTTGACGTTCCAGTCGACCGGTTGGGTGATACTCGAGCAGCATTGTTTAGCTCATCAGCAAGGCACTCAGCAATGGTCTTGACGTTCCAATCAACCGGTTGGGTGACCCTTGAGTAGCATTGGATCAGCTCATCAGCAAGACACTCAGCAATGGTCTTGACGTTCCAGTCAGCCGGTCGGGTGACTCTCGAGTAGCATTGATCAGCTCATTAGCAAGGCACTCAACAATGGTCTTGGTGTTCCAGTCGACCGGTCGGGTGACTTTTGAGTAGCATTGATCAGCTCATCAGCAAGGCACTCAGCAATGGTCTTGACGTTCCAGTCGATTGGCTGGGTGAGGTTTTCAGAACTTAGGCGAGCACTGGGCCGTATCTAAGCTTCCGAGTGAGAGGATCGCTCATCGCTCGGTAGGGTTTTTTCAAACTTAGGCGAGTACGAGACTGCAGCTAAGCCCCCGAGCGGGAGGATCGCTCTCCACTCGGTAGGATTTTTTGAACTTAGGCGAGTACGAGACTGCAGCTAAGCCCCCGAGTGGAAGGATTGCTCTCCACTCGGTATGATTTTTTCAAACTTAGGCGAGTACGAGACTGCAGCTAAGCCCCCGAGTGGGAGGATTGCTCTCCACTCGGTAGGATTTTTAACACTTAGGCGAGCACTGAGATGTAGCTAAGCCCCCGAGTGAGAGGCAGACTCATCACTCGGTAGGATTTTTTAACACTTAGGCGAGCACTGGGCTGCAGCTAAGCCCCCGAGTGAGAGGCAGACTCATCACTCGGTAGGATTTTTAACACTTAGGCGAGTATGAGACCGCAGCTAAGCCCCCAAGTGAGAGGCAGACTCATCACTCGGTAGGATTTTTAGCACTTAGGCGAGCACTGAGCTGCAACTAAGCTCCCGATTGAGAGGCAGGCTCATCACTCGGTAGGATTTTTTAACACTTAGGCGAGCACTGGGCTGCAGCTAAGCCCCCGAGTGAGAGGCAGACTCATCACTCGGTAGGATTTTTAACACTTAGGCGAGCACCGAGCTGCAGCTAAGCCCCCGAGTGAGAGGCGGACTCATCACTCGGTAGGATTTTTAACACTTAGGCGAGTACGAGACCGTAGCTAAGCCCCCGAGTGAGAGGCAGACTCATCACTCGATAGGACTTTTAACACTTAGGCGAGCACTGAGTTGCAGCTAAGCCCCCGAGTGAGAGGCGGACTCATCACTCGGTAGGATTTTTAACGACTTGCTTCAAGAGAAACAGATCCGTGGCTAAGGTAATGTACACAAAAGAAACAAACAACAACCATTCAGAAGGAGTAAATTATGCCTTTTGATAGTTAAGCTAAAAGGTATTCCTTATTACATATGATCGGTCTAAAACATCTAAGAATAGAAAGGGCGGAGCAGATCCGCATTCCAGGTGCGCGACTCATCTTTGTTGTGTTCGACGTTGAAGAGGCGATATGCTCCGTTGTGGAGCACCTTGGTGATGAAGAAAGGGCCTTCCCAAGCAGGGGCGAGCTTGTGTGGCTTTTGCTGATCCACTCGGAGGACCAAGTCCCCCTCTTGGAATGCACGACCCCTTACGTTCTTGGCATGGAATCGACGTAAGTCTTGCTGATAAATGGTCGACCGGATCAAGGCCATATCTCTTTCTTCCTCCAAGAGGTTGACTGCATCTTGTCGAGCTTGCTCTGCCTCTTCTTCTAAGAAGAGTTCGACTCGGGGAGCGTTGTGGAGCAAATCGCTCGGCAAAACGGCTTCGGCTCCGTAGACTAGAAAGAATGGAGTCTGTCTAGTCGACCGATTGGGGGTTGTCCTCAGTCCCCAAAGCACTAATGGGAGTTCGTCGACCCAAGCCCCTATCGTGTGCTTGAGGTCACGCATTAATCGGGGCTTCAGTCCTTTAAGAATCAATCCATTCGCTCGTTCCACCTGTCCATTCGACTGGGGATGGGCGACTAAAGCGTAATCGACCCTCGTGCCTTGGGAGGCGCAAGAAGCTATGAACTCTTCCGAATCGAAGTTCGAGCCTTTATCCGTGATGATGCTGTGTGGGACGCCATATCTGAATATAAGATCTCTGATGAAACTCACGGCTATGCTTGCTTCAAGGCTCTTGATGGGCTTGGCTTTGATCCATTTGGTGAACTTGTCGACTGCTACCAGCACATGAGTAAATCCACTTCTGCATGTCCTCAGAGGTCCGACCATGTCCAGTCCCCAAACGGCGAAAGGCCAGACGAGTGGAATAGTCTTTAGAGCTGACGCGGGTTTGTGGGACATGTTGGAATAAAACTGACAGCCTTCACACTTGTCCACTATTTCTTTTGCCATCTCATTAGCGTGTGGCCAGTAAAACCCAGCTCGGTATGCTTTGGCTACGATGGTCCGAGAGGACGCATGGTGACCACAGGTCCCCGAGTGAATATCGTTGAGGATTATTGGGCCTTCTTCTGGCGTGATGCACTTCTGGCAGGCTCCAGCCACACTTTCACTGAACAACTGTCCCCTTATCACAGTGAAGGCTTTAGACCGTCAGACGATCTGTCGAGCCTCTTCTTCATCCTTTGGGAGTTCCTTCCTAAGGATGTATGCAATGTACTGCACTGTCCAGTTGGGCGTAATGACCAAAACCTCCATGATTAAGTCGACCACGGCTGGGACTTCGACTTCAGTCGGATCCGTGGCACTCTTGGGTTGTGGTGACTCTTCGGTGAAAGGGTCTTCCTGAACCGAAGGTGAATGTATATCTTCCAGAAACACATTTCGGGGAATAGCCTCTCTCTTGGAACCTATCTTGGCCAGCTCATCTGCAGCTTGATTTTTCAGTCGGGGCACATGGTGGAGCTCCAAACCTTCAAACCTCTTCTCTAGCTTTCTCACTGCATTGCAATAACCTGTCATGGCTGGACTCCTGACATCCCATTCCTTCATCACTTGATTAACCACTAAATCTGAGTCGTCGTAGACCATAAGATGACGGACGCCAAGTGAAATGGCCATATGCAACCCGTATAGAAGTGCTTCATATTCGGCTTCGTTATTGGAGGAATCAAAATGAATCTGGAGAACATAATTAAGCCTGTCTCCGCTGGGGGATACCAAAACTACCCCAACACCTGAACCATTCAGCATCTTGGAGCCATCAAAAAACATAGTCCAATGCTCCGAGTGAACTTGAGTCGGCAATTGCTGCTCAATCCACTCGGCCAGAAAATTTGCAATTGCTTGGGACTTGATGGCCTTCTTTGCCTCGAACTTGATATCCAAAGGGAGGAGTTCAATCTCCCATTTGGCCACTCGACCAGTTGCATCTCTGTTGTTCAGAATTTCGGATAGTGGCGCATCGCTGACTACTGTGATGGAGTGGTCAGAGAAGTAGTGCGCAACTTTCTTCATGGTCATGTATATTCCATAGACAAGCTTCTGATAATGCGGGTATCGCTGCTTGGACGGAGTCAAAACTTCAGAGAGATAATAGACTGGGCGTTGAACCTTGTAGGATTTTCCTTCTTCCTCCCATTCGACCGTGAGTACCGTACTGACAACTTGTCCAGTGGCTGCAATGTAGAGCAGTAAAGGCTCTTTGTTGATCGGCGCAGCGAGCACCGGCTGGGTGGAAAGCAGGGTTTTGAGCTCTGCAAACGCTGCTTCAGCTTCATCAGTCCACTCGAACTTATCAGACTTCTTCATCAATCGGTAAAGAGGCAAGGCCTTTTCACCAAGATGAGAAATTAATCGACTCAAGGCGGCCAAACAACCAGTCAGCTTCTGGACATCATGCACTCGCATGGGGCGTTTCATTCGGAGGATGGTATCAACTTTCTCTGGGTTGGCGTCGATCCCTCGTTCGGAAACGAGAAAACCGAGTAACTTTCCCCCTGGAACTCCAAACATGCATTTTGACGGATTAAGCTTGATATCGTACCTTCTCAGGTTGGCAAAGGTTTCTGCAAGGTCAGTCAATAGGTCGGAACCTTTGCGAGACTTGACCACGATGTCATCCATGTACGCTTCCACATTCCGACTGATTTGAGTGAGCAGGCACTTCTGAATCATTCTCATAAATGTGGCTCCGGCATTTTTCAAACCTAAAGGCTTGGTGACATAGCAAAAGCACCCGAATGGGGTGATGAAGGCTGCTTTTATTTCATCGGGACCATACAGTCGAATCTGGTGGTATCCGGAATATGCATCTAAGAAAGACAAGCGCTCACATCCCGTAGTCGAGTCAACAATCTGATCGATGCAAGGGAGAGGGGAGTGATCTTTCGAGCAGGCCCGATTGATATGCTTGAAATCAATGCACATACGAAATGAATTATCCTTCTTAGGAACCATGACTACATTGGCTAACCTCTCGGAGTGGTAGATTTCACGGATGAACTCTGCTGCCAACAGTTGAGCCACTTCCTCGCCGATTGCTTTCCTCTTCTGCACGGCAGACCGCCGAAGGTGTTCTTTGACGGGTTTTATTTTGGGGTCGACACGCAAACGGTGCTCGGCCAGTCCCCTGGGCACACTAGGCATGTCAGAAGGTTTCCATGCAAAGATGTCCCAGTTCTCACGGAGGAACTGGACGAGCGCTTCTTCCTATTTGCTGTCGAGTGTTGTTCATATGTGAGTCGGCGCAGCATTGGGATCCGTTGGCTGAACGTGAACTGGCTTCGTCTCTCCAGTCGATTGGAATGCAGAATCAGTGGCAGGTTTCTTGGCTCTAAGCAAATCACTCGGATCCGCGTTCTTCTGATATTCTTGTAATTCGACTGCTGCCATTTGTTCATCGGCGATCTTGGAGCCTTTTTGGAAACACTCCTCAGCCTTCTGACGATTGCCTGTAACCGTGATCACGCCTTTGGGGCTAGGCATTTTCAGTTTGAGGTACACATAACATGGTCGAGCCATAAAGCGCGCATAGGCTGGCCTACCCAAAATGGCATGATAGGCACTTTGGAAATCCACGACTTTGAATGTTAACTTCTCCTTACGGTAATGCTTTGAATCACCGAAAACCACGTCGAGGGAGATCTGGCCGAGTGATTCAGCCTTCTTCCCAGGAATAACACCATGGAAACTCATATTACTCTCGCTAAGCTTGGACATCGGAATGCCCATCCCTTTCAAAGTCTCGGCGTAGAGGATGTTCAGACCACTGCCACCGTCCATCAGTACTTTGGTCAGTCGAGTGCCTCCAACCACGGGGTCGACTACCAGAGCTTGCCTCTCGGGGGTGGCCACGCGAGCAGGGTGATCAGACTGGTCGAACGTAATGGCTTTTTGAGACCATCTAAGGTAGGTGGTCGTCGCCGCCGGAGCGACCATGTTCACCTCCCTGTTGATGACCTTCAACTGACTCTTGCTTTCAACGTCGGCAAATATCATCAGAGTGGAATTGACTTTGGGATAACCATCGTCTTCCTCTTCATCTTCACCTTGATCTGACTCTTTCTCTTTCTCATTGGGTTGTTTCTCTCGGAACTGCTGGATAAGGAGTCGACACTGCCGGGTCATATGCTTCGGGTAAATCAGATTACCTTCTTCATCTTTCTTCATGTGGATGTGGCATGGCAAATCTAGCACATCATTTCCTTCCTTATCCTTCACCTTCTTAGGGGGCCAGGGCCCCTTAGGTTTTCCCTTGAACGTTCCTTGATTCACTGCCGCAATCTCCCCGGGAGCCGCTGGCTCGGCCTTGCGTTTCTGCTTCCGACTGGAATTACCCCCACCTGCCTCTTGGCCGACTGGTTTGCTCTTCCCGCTACAGAGTCGATCCTCTTCTTCTCCGTTTGCGTATCGGGTGGCTATCTCCATCATTCGGGCCAGAGTCATATCCCCAGTCTGACCGAATTTCAAGACCAACTCTCTGTATTTGATGCCTTCCTTGAAGGTGCACACAACTTGATGCTCTAAAACATTCTCGATGGTGTGATGCAAACTGGACCATCTCTGGATGAACTCCCTCAAAGTTTCATTCGGCTTATGCATGCAGTGCTGTAGCTCGGGCAATCCTCCGGGTCGCTTGCATGTGCCCTCGAAAGTCCTCACGAACACACGGGACAACTCTTCCCAAATTTGAATACTGCCCGGAGCCAACTGAGTCAGCCATGCTCTAGCCGACCCTTCCAACATGAGTGGGAGATGCTTCATAGCAATTTCGTCGTTGCCGCCTATGATCTGCACAGCCACTTGGTAATCTTCGAGCCAAGTTTCAGGCTTAGATTCACCGGTGAAATTACTGACTCCAGATGCCAGCCTGAAATTAGGAGGTATCACTGCCGCCCTGATAGCCCTGCTGAAACACTCGGGACCAGAAACATGCACTCGGCTGCCACTTGGACGATCTCTGCCATGTTCTTCCCTGTGTGCTCTGTTCCAGTCGACCAGGCCTTGAACGAGGATAGACCTCGCGTCAATGCCCGGTTCTCTTGGGTCGACTGAATTCCTATGCTCACCACTGTGACCGCGCCTATCATCGTTCCGCCGAGGCACATATGATGCGCTCCTCGGAGGAGGCGTGGGTACCTGACGACGATAGTCACAGTCGAGTGGAAGATCATACTGTCCATGGCCTTCATGCCGCGGAGGCGATCTCAGGCTGTGGGCTGACTGAACCATGTCCGCTGCAATAGATCTGCTATGAATCCTATTCCGCGACTGAGATATTGCTTTATTCTGCTCTCCTGCTGCCCTGAGCAAGGCTCGGATCTGCATCAGCCCTCTGCTAGCTTCTGACTCGGAGGGTTGGATCGACTCTGCTATCTGGGCTGCAGCTGTGAGATTCTGAATCGGAGTGCAGTATACCTTAGGTGGGGGCGAGAAAAGTTGTCGTCGACTGGATTCATGGATCCGCTCCTGGGCGCGCTCGTCGAGAGCACGCTGAAGGTTGTCCAGTCGAGTGCACTCAGCCAAGTTGGCTAGGCTCACCTCCTCCAAGGCCCGAGCTTCGGGGGTTTCTCCAACGATGGGCGTATGGAGTGCATCCATGTTGCAGCGTCGAAGGTCCTCCCTCTGCTGCGAAGAGAGGGGCTCGGGTCGGTACTCCTCATGGACGTGTGACGGATTACTGCCTCCGTCTCCGTCGCCCTCGCGACAGAACCCAGGAGGGCTGTGAGGGCCATCGACCATCAAGACTTTGGCCGCAGGATCACTCCTATCACACTCAGATGCAGTCTCTACGGAGCCAGTCGACAGATCGAACAGGCCGTGGAGGGTTTCATCGGGCTCGATTGCCGCAACCTGATGGGTGGTCGAGCGCCAAGCCACCACGTGTTTCACCCAGCGCTGAAGCCGCGATCGACCGGATCGCTTTCGGCGGCGAACAACGGGGAGTGAAGACATCGTCGAAGCCGACTGATGCTGAGTCGACGGCTGCCGGAGAAGAACGTCGTGAACGCACGCGCGAAAGTGCGTCGCCCCTCAAACGGGGAGCGCCTCGACATCGAGCGGAGCTTCCTGAAGCCACACTGAGTCATCAACGATGAAAATGAGCTCGCCGAGACGGATCTCGCGGCCCTGAACCATCTCGCCACCGAAAACCATGATGATGGTCGGAAAAACTTGCAACTTCACTGATAAGTCGCTAAGACACCAGCCCCACGGTGGGCGCCAACTGTCGTGGTACTAAGTCTGACAGTAGAAAGGGGGGCAGGTATGGAGAGGCAAGATCCTAGCTATGGTGAAGTTGTACACGCGATGTTTACGAGTTCAGGCCCTTCTCGGAGGAAGTAATAGCCCTACGTCTCGGTGCCCGGAGGTGGTCGATTGGATTGTATGTGTTGGATTACAGAGGGTGCAAATCCTTGTGCCAGAGGAGGGGGTGGCTTATATAGAGTGCGTCGGGACCCCTGCCCGCCTCCATTACAAGGGAACTAATGTACATAAAGTAAGGGCATTACTGGTAACGCCAGCATTAAGTACTCTTAATGCTCATGAAGACTAAGGAGTAAATATCCGGCCGTTGTGTGCTCTCCTGACTACTGGTCTTCGATATGGTCGAGTGACGATAGGTAACGACCATCGAGTGATGTGACCGTCGAGTGGATTGCACTCGACGTATGAGACTGGTGCTCTTCTATTGACTCTTGGTCTTTTCATCTTCCAGGGTAGGGACTGATAACCCACAAGTATAGGGGATCGCAACAGTTTTTGAGGGTAGAGTATTCAACCCAAATTTATTGATTCGACACAAGGGGAGCCAAAGAATATTCTAAAGTATTAGCAGCTGAGTTGTCAATTCAACCACACCTGGAACTTAGTATCTGCAGCAAGTTGTTTAGTAGCAAAGTAATATGATAGTAGTGGTAACGGTAAAAAAAGTAAAGACAATAAAAGTAATGTTTTTGGGTATTTTGTAGTGATTGTAACCGTAGCAACGAAAAAGTAAATAAGCGTAAACCAGTATATGGAAAACTCGTAGGCACCGGATCAACGATGGATAAATATGCCGGATGTGGTTCATCATGTAGCAGTCATAACATAGGGTGACACAGAACTAGCTCTAGTTCATAAATGTAATGTAGGCATGTATTCCGTATATAGTTATACGTGCTTATGGAAAAGAACTTGCATGACATCTTTTGTCCTACCCTCTCGTGGCAGCGGGGTCCTATTGGAAACTCAGGGATATTAAGGCCTCCTTTTAATAGAGAACCGGAACAAAGCATTAGCACATAGTGAATACATGAACTCCTCAAACTATGGTCATCACCGGGAGTGGTCCCGATTATTGTCACTTCGGGGTTGCCGGATCATAACACATAGTAGGTGACTATAGACTTGCAAGATAGGATCTAGAACACACATATATTCATGAAAACATAATAGGTTCAGATCTGAAATCATGGCACTCGGGCCCTAGTGACAAGCATTAAGCATAGCAAAGTCATAGTAACATCAATCTCAGAACATAATGGATACTAGGGATCAAACCCTAACAAAACTAACTCGATTACATGATAAATCTCATCCAACCCATCACCTTCCAGCAAGCCTACGATGGAATTACTCATGCACGGCGGTGAGCATCATGAAATTGGTGATGGAGGATGGTTGATGATGACGACGGCGATGAACCCCCCTCTCCGGAGCCCCGAACGGACTCCAGATCAGCCCTCCCGAGAGAGATTAGGGCTTGGCGGCGGCTCCGTATCGTAAAACGCGATGATTTCTTCTCTCTGATTTTTTTCTCCCCGAAAGCCAATATATGGAGTTGGAGTTGGCGTCGGAGGGCCACCAGGGGGCCCACGAGGTAGGGGGCGCGCCCAGGGGGGCACCCCCCACCCTCGTGAGCAGGGTGTGGGCCCCCTGGTCTTCATCTTTTGCGAGGATTTTTCTTTATTTTTTCTAAGGTGTCCCGTGGAGTTTCAGGACATTCCGAGAATTTTTATTTTCTACACAAAAAACAACACCATGGCAGTTCTGCTGAAAACAATGTTAGTCCGGGTTAGTTCCATTCAAATCATACAAGTTAGAGTCCAAAACAAGGGCAAAAGTGTTTGGAAAAGTAGATACGACGGAGACGTATCAACTCCCCCAAGCTTAAACCCTTGCTTGTCCTCAAGCAATTCAGTTGACAAACTGAAAGAGAAAAAGAAAAACTTTTAGAAACTCTGTTTGCTCTTGTCGTTGTAAACATTTCAAGTCTTAGCATTCAAGTCTCAGCAATTATCATGAACTAACCATACTAATCAATCATGCATATACGAGCCACTAAGCATTTTCAATATGGTCTTCTCGACCCCTAGAGAAGGAAAAATAAATAAAAACTATTTACACGGGAAAGCTCCCAACAAGTAAAAGAAGAACGGGAAATATTTTTGGGTTTTCCTTTTAATTCTACTACAAGCATGGAAAGTAAACTAACTATTTTTTTTTGGTTTTTTCTTAAGGTTTATCAAACACACAAGAAGAAAGCAGGAAAAAGAAATTTAAACTAGCATGGGTAATACAATGAAAGAGTATGAGCACCACATCTAGCAATGAGTGTGTGTGTGAACATAAATGTAATGTCGGTGGGAAATATGTACTCCCCCAAGTTTAGGTTTTTGGCCTAAGTTGGTCTATTGCCAGGGATGGCCTGGCGGATATCCGTAGGTGAAGCTGGGGTTGTATTGTGACGCAGCGGCTATCGCCGCCTGAGCTGTAGCGTGGAGCAAGCAGCCTCCACTCTCCTTTCATACTCATCTGCCTCCTCTCTGGTAATAATATCTTCTTTTTGCCTGTGAATCAAAGAAAGCAGGAGCAGGAAGAGCAATATGGACTACACGACGTCTGTTAAAGATTAGTCGATACTGGAGAGGTGGTTCAGTCCTCTCAACAAATTGGTGAGAAACCATAGAATCAAAATATAAATAAGAAGGGGGTAACTCCATGTCACCCTCACGAATGTCTACCTCAAGAAAATTAGCGAAGCGGGTTGCATAAATCCCTCCAAAGAAATCTCCGCTATGTCTATTCTGATGCAACCTGCGAGCTACAATGGCTCCCAAATGATAAGATTGGTCTCCTAACACAGCACTCCTGAGAATGCTGAGATCAGGGACACACATGTGACATGCTTCATCCTTAGCATTTATACGTCTACCTATAAAGAGAGCAAAATAATGTATAGCAGGAAAGTGAATGCTCCCTAAAGTGGCTTGCGTTATATCTCTAGATTCCCCATAGTTATTCTAGCAAGAAAGTCTCTATATTCAGATTTAGGGGGATCCCTGACATTACCCATGATGGAAGTTTGCAAGCAGAAATGAAATCCTCTAAGTCCATGGTATAGGATTTGTCATAAAGGTCAAACATGACTGTAAGAGAATTTCTCGAAGTGGAAAACTCAAACCTCCTCACAAATGAACTTGTGAGATCATGATACTAGGGGCATTTGTCAGCTTCAAAGTCCTCAAGACCGGCGTTACTCAAATATGCGCTAAATTATTTTTTGATTCCCACTTGATTCATAAAATTTTCCGACGGCCATTCGCAGGGCCTCACAGGAGCGTCTCTTGGTGGTTCCTCGTCAGCATCACGTATTGTAAGCCTGGGACCTTGCTTCCTTGAAGGACCACCTTGGAACATCCTCCTAAGCATATTGTTTCCTCTGAAAAATTTCTAATTTTTTTTAGTAACTTCAAATAAAAGTGAACCAACTTCAATAAAATTGATAGCAACAACTCCCACAAGTGCCTAGGGCCTATATAAAAGCATTGGAACTACTTGGAACCATATAAATTTGACACGCAAGCTCAAGAACATGGTCACCTGTGCAGCACAAATTTGCAAAGAATAAAGCACTAGAACAAAAACTAATTGGACCAATGGAGGAGTCACATACCAAGGAACAATCTCCCCAAACAGTTTTGAGAAAGGTGCTTTGAGCAAGGAGATCAAAAATCACAGCAACGGGGGCTGGAACTCGTGCTTGAGTTGGTTTTTCGTGTTTGTGTGAGGCAGAGGAAGAAGATGGGTGCAGGAATAAGTGGAGGAGGGCCACCGTGGGCCCAGGAGGCAGGGGGTGCCCCCTCCACCCTCGTGGCCAGGTGGCAGCTCCCCCCGTGGTAATTTTTGCACAGTAAATTCTCAAAAATTCCCGAAAAAATCATATTAAATTGGCATGGCATTCTGAGGACTTTTATTTTCGGGATATTTTTATATTGTACGGATAAGTCAGGAAACAGACAAAAAAATATTATTTTACTTTATTTCTACTAAATAACAGAAAATACAAAGAGGGTGCAGAAAGTTGTGCTTCTAGTTTCATCCATCTCGTGATCATCAAAAGGAATCCACTAACAAGGTTGATCAAGTCTTGTTAACAAACTCATTCCGAATAATCACAGAACCGGAGAAATTTCGAATAACACTAAGTTACCTCAACGGGATATGAAAATCCCCAACAATAAGAATATGATACTTTTTCTTGACAGTAGGGAGAGGAAATTCGAAACCTCCAAATATAATCGATGGAACTTTTCCAATAGAGTTGATACTATAAACTTGAGGTTGTTTCCTTAGAAAATATATCGTGTGCTCATTGCCATTAACATGAAAAGTGACATTGCCTTTGGTGCAATCAATAACAACCCCTACAGTATTAAGGAAAGGTCTTCCAAGAATAATAGACATACTATCATCCTCGGGAATATCAAGAATAATAAAGTCCGTTAAAATAGTAACGTTTGCAACCACAACAGGCACATACTCACAAATACCGACAGGTATAGCAGTTGATTTATCAGCCATTTGCAAAGATATTTCAGTAGGTGTCAACTTATTCAAGTCAAGTCTACGATATAAAGAGAGAGGCATGACACTAACACCGGCTCCAAGATCACATAAAGCAGTTTTAACATAATTTATTTTAATGGAGCATGGTATAGTAGGCACTCCGGGGTCTCCAAGTTTCTTTGGTATTCCACCCTTAAAAGTATAATTAGCAAGCATGGTGGAAATTTCAACTTTAGGTATCTTTCTTTTATTAGTAATAATATCCTTCATATACTTAGCATAAGGATTTGTTTTGAGCACATCAGTTAATCGCATACGCAAAAAGATGGGTGTAATCATTTCAGCAAAGCGCTCAAAATCCTCATCATCCATTTTCTTGGATGGTTTCAGAGGAAAAGGCATGGGTTTCTGAACCCATGGTTCCCTTTCTTTACCATGTTTCCTAGCAACAAAATCTCTTTTATCATAACGTTGATTCCTTGATTGTGGGTTATCAAGATCAACAGCAGGTTCAACTTCTACATCATTATCATTACTAGGTTGAGCATCAACATGAACATTATCATCAACATTATCGCTAGGTTCTTGTTCATCACCTGATTGAGTTTCAGCATCAGAAATAGAGATATCATTCGGATTCTCAGGTGACTCAGCGATAGGTTCACTAGAAGTTTGCAAAGTCCTATCATTTTTCTTTTTCTTCCTTTTAGAGGAACTAGGTACATTGATATTGTTTCTCTGAGAATCTTGCTCGATTCTCTTAGGGTGGCCTTCAGGATACAAAGGTTCCTGAGTCATTCTACCAGTTCTAGTAGCCACTCTAACAGCATAATCATTTTTCTTACTATTCATTTCATCAAGCACTTCTTTATGAGCTTTAAGTACTTGTTCTATTTGAGTGGTAACCATAGAAGCATGCTTGCTAACAAGTTTAAGTTCACCTCTAATATCAGCCATATAATCACCCAAGTGTTTAATCATAAAGGTATTCTGTTTTAATTCTCTACCAAAATAAGCATTAAAGTCATCTTGCTTAAACATAAAGTCATCAAACTCATCCAAGCACTTACTAGCAATTTTAGTAGGAGGGACTTTAGCTTTATCATATCTATAGAGAGAGTTTACTTTTACTACCTGTGTCGGGATATCGGGAGGTTCTTCATTAAATAAGTAATTGAGATCATATACTTCTTCAACAAGCGGTAAATTAAGACCATGTATTTCTTCAATAGGAGGTAAATTCTTAACATCTTCAGCTTTAATACCTTTTTCTTTCATAGATTTCTTTGCTTCTTGCATGTCTTTGGGACTGAGGAATAGAACACCTCTCTTCTTCGGAGTCGGTTTAGGAATAGGCTTAGTAATTGGCTCAGGAACTGGTTCAGGAGGCAGCTCGGGAGGTGCCCAATTATTTTCATTTGCCAACATATTATTCAAAAGAATTTCAGCGTCATCCGGTGTTCTTTCCCTGAAAAGAGAACCAGCACAACTATCCAGGTAATCTCTGGAAGCATCGGTTAGTCCATTATAAAAGATATCAAATATTTCAGGTTTCTTAAGAGGATGATCAGGCAAAGCATTAAGTAACTTGAGAAGCCTCCCCCAAGCTTGTGGGAGACTCTCTTCTTCAATTTGCACAAAATTGTATATTTCCCTCAAAGCAGCATGTTTCTTATGAGCGGGGAAATATTTAGCAGAGAAGTAATAAATCATATCCTGGGGACTTTGCACACAACCAGGATCAAGAGAGTTATACCATATCTTAACATCACCCTTTAATGAGAATGGAAATATCTTAAGTAAATAAAGGTAGCGCGATCTCTCATTATTTGTAAACAGGGCAGCTATATCATTTAACTTAGTAAGATGTGCCACAACAGTTTCAGATTCATAGCCATAAAAAGGATCAGATTCAGCCAAAGTAATTATATCTAGATCAACAGAAAAATCATAATAGTCCTGATCAGGAACACAGATAGGTGAAGTAGCAAAAGCAGGGTCGGGTCTCATTCTATCTCTAAGAGATTCTTTACTCCATTTAACTAACAACCTCTTAAGTGTTGGAAATATGCCCTAGAGGCAATAATAAAAGGATTATTATTATATTTCCTTGTTCATGATAATTGTCTTTATTCATGCTATAATTGTATTATCTGGAAATCGTAATACACGTCTGAATACATAGACCATAATATGTCCCTAGTAAGCCTCTAGTTGACTAGCTCGTTGATCAACAGATAGTCATGGTTTCCTGACTATGGACATTGGATGTCGTTGATAACGGGATCACATCATTGGGAGAATGATGTGATGGACAAGACCCAATCCTAAGCATAGAACAAGATCGTGTAGTTCGTTTTGCTAGAGCTTTTCCAATGTCAAGTATCTCTTCTTTAGACCATGAGATCGTGTAACTCCCGGATACCATAGGAGTGCTTTGGGTGTACCAAACGTCACAACATAACTGGGTGACTATAAAGGTGCACTATAGGTATCCCCGAAAGTGTCTGTTGGGTTGACACGGATCGAGACTGGGATTTGTCACTCCGTATTACGGAGAGGTATCACTGGGCCCACTCGGTAGTGCATCATCATAATGATCTCAAAGTGACCAAGTGTCTGGTCACGGGATCATGCATTACGGTACGAGTAAAGTGACTTGCCGGTAACGAGACTGAACGAGGTATTGGGATACCGACGATCAAGTCTCGGGCAAGTAACACACCGTCTGACAAAGGGAATAGTATACGGGGTTGCTTGAATCCTCGACATCGTGGTTCATCTGATGAGATCATCGAGGAGTATGTGGGAGCCAACATGGGTATCCAGATCCCGCTGTTGGTTATTGACCGGAGAGCCGTCTCGGTCATGTATGCATGTCTCCCGAACCCGTAGGCTCTACACACTTAAGGTTCGGTGACGCTAGGGTTGTATGAATATGAGTATGCAGCAAACCGAATGTTGTTCGGAGTCCCGGATGAGATCCCGGACGTCACGAGGAGTTTCGGAATGGTCCAGAGGTAAAGAATTATATATAGGAAGTGCTGTTTCGGCCATCGGGAAAGTTTCGGGGTCACCCGGTATTGTACCGGGACCACCGGAAGGGTCCCGGGGGTCCACCGGGTGGGGCCACCTATCCCGGAGGGCCCGTGGGCTGAAGTGGGAGGGGAACCAGCCCCTAGTGGGCTGGTGCGCCCCCCTTGGGCCTCCCCTGCGCCTAGGGTTGGAAACCCTAGGGGGGAGGCGCACCACTTGCCTTGGGGGGCACTCCACCCCCTGGCCGCCGCCTCCCTTGGGAGATTGAATATCCAGGGCCGCCCCCCCTGGGGGCCTATATAAAGGAGGGGGGAGGGAGGGCAGCCGCACCCTGAGTCTTGTCCCATCCCTCCCCCTGCTACACCTCTTCCTCCTCCCGCAGTAGCTTGGCGAAGCCCTGCCGGAGTCCTGCTGCATCCACCACCACGCTGTCGTGCTGCTGGATCTTCATCAACCTCTCCTTCCCCCTTGCTGGATCAAGACGGAGGATACGTCACGCTGACCGTACGTGTGTTGAACGCGGAGGTGCCGTCCGTTCGGCGCTAGGATCTCCGGTGATAGGATCACGACGAGAACGACTACCTCAACCCCGTTCTTTTGAACGCTTCCGCTCGCGATCTACAAAGTGGTATGTAGATGCATCTCTCCTTTCACTCTTTGCTTAGATGAACTCATAGATGGATCTTGGTGAAACCGTAGGATTTTTTTTATTTTCTGCAACGTTCCCCAACAGTGGCATCATGAGCTAGGTCTATGCGTAGTTCTCCATTGCACGAGTAGAACACAAATTTGTTGTGGGCGTAGATCTTGTCAACTTGCTTGCTGCTACTAGTCTTTTCTTGCTTCATCGGTATTGTGGGATGAAGCGGCCCGGACCGACCTTACACGTACGCTTACGTGAGACAGGTTCCACCGACTGACATGCACTAGTTGCATAAGGTGGCTAGCGGGTGTCTGTCGCTCCTACTTTAGTTGGAGCGGATTCGACGAAAAGGGTCCTTATGAAGGGTAAATAGATGTTGACAAAATCACGTTGTGGTTATTCGTAGGTAAGAAAACATTCTTGCTAGAACCCAATTGCAGCCACGTAAAAGATGCAACAACAATTAGAGGACGTCTAACTTGTTTTTGCAGCAATTGTCATGTGATGTGATATGGCCAGAAGTTGTGATGAATGATGAATGATATATTGTGATGTATGAGATCATGTTCTTGTAATAGGAATCACGACTTGCATGTCGATGAGTATGACAACCGGCAGGAGCCATAGGAGTTGTCTTTATTTTTTGTATGACCTGCATGTCATTGAAGAACGCCATGTAAATTACTTTACTTTATTGCTAAACGCGTTAGCCATAGAAGTACAAGTAGTCGTTGGCGTGACAACTTCATGAAGACACAATGATGGAGATCATGATGGTGGATATCATGGTGTCATGCCGGTGACGAAGATGATCATGGAGCCCCGAAGATGGAGATCGAAGGAGCTATATGATATTGGCCATATCATGTCACTACTTTATATAATTGCATGTGAGGTTTATTATGTTTTATGCATCTTGTTTACTTAGAACGGTGGTAGTAAATAAGATGATCCCTTATAATAATTTCAAGAAAGTATTCCCCCTAACTGTGCACCGTTGCTAAAGTTCGTCATTTCGAAGCAACACGTGATGATCGGGTGTGATAGATCCTTACGTTCACATACAACGGGTGTAAGACAGTTTTACACATGCAGAACACTTAGGGTTAACTTGACGAGCCTAGCATGTACAGACATGGCCTCGGAACACAAGAGACCGAAAGGTCGAACATGAGTCATATGGAAGATACGATCAACATGGAGATGTTCACCGATGATGACTAGTCCGTCTCACATGATGATCGGACACGGCCTAGTCGACTTGGATCGTGTAACACTTAGATGACTAGAGGGATGTCAATCTGAGTGGGGGTTCATTAAATAATTTGATTAGATGAACTTAATTATCATGAACTTAGTCTAGAACCTTTGCAAATATGTCTTGTAGATCAAATGGCCAACGCTCATGTCAACATGAACTTCAACGCGTTTCTAGAGAAAACCAAGCTGAAAGATGATGGCAGCAACTATTCGGACTGGGTCCGGAACCTGAGGATCATCCTCATAGCAGCCAAGAAAGCATATGTCCTAGAAGAACCGCTAGGTGAAGCACCCATCCCAGAGAACCAAGACGTTATGAACGCTTGGCAGTCACGTGCTGATGATTACTCCCTCGTTCAGTGCGGCATGCTTTACAGCTTAGAACCGGGGCTCCAAAAGCGTTTTGAGAAACACGGAGCATATGAGATGTTCGAGGAGCTTAAAATGGGTTTCCAAGCTCATGCCCGGGTCGAGAGATATGAAGTCTCCGACAAGTTCTATAGTTGTAAGATGGAGGAAAACAGTTCTGTCAGTGAGCATATACTCAAAATGTCTGGGTTGCACAACCGCCTGTCCCAGCTGGAGATCAACCTCCCGGACGAGGCGGTCATTGACAGAATCCTTCAGTCGCTCCCACCGAGCTACAAGAGCTTTGTGTTGAACTACAATATGCAGGGGATGGTGAAGATCATTCCTGAAGTATTTTCAATGCTGAAGTCAGCAGAGGTTGAAATCAAGAAAGAACATCAAGTGTTGATGGTCAATAAGACCACTAAGTTCAAGAAGGGCAAGGGTAAGAAGAACTTCAAGAAGGACGGCAAAGATGTTGCCGCGCCCGGTAAGCCAGTTGCCGGGAAGAAGTCAAAGAATGGACCCAAGCCTGAGACTGAGTGCTTTTATTGCAAGGGGAAGGGTCACTGGAAGCGGAACTACCCCAAATACTTAGCGGACAAGAAGGCCGGCAACACTAAAGGTATATTTGATATACATGTAATTGATGTGTACCTTACCAGTACTCGTAGTAACTCCTGGGTATTTGATACCGGTGTCGTTGCTCATATTTGTAACTCACAGCAGGAGCTGCGAAATAAGCGAAGACTGGCGAAGGACGAGGTGACGATGCGCGTTGGGAATGGTTCCGAGGTCGATGTGATCGCCGTCGGCACGCTACCTCTACATTTACCCATGAGATTAGTTATGAACCTCAATAATTGTTATTTAGTGCCAAGTTTGAGCATGAACATTGTATCTGGATCTCGTTTAATACGAGATGGCTACTCATTTAAATCCGAGAATAATGGTTGTTCTATTTATATGAGAGATATGTTTTATGGTCATGCCCCGATGGTCAATGGTTTATTCTTAATGAATCTTGAATGTAATATTACACATATTCATAGTGTGAATACCAAAAGATGTAAAGTTGATAACGATAGTCCCACATACTTGTGGTGGCACTGCTGCCTTGGTCACATTGGTGTCAAGCGCATGAAGAAGCTCCATGCTGATGGACTTTTAGAGTCCCTCGATTATGAATCATTTGACACGTGCGAACCATGCCTCATGGGCAAAATGACCAAGACTCCGTTCTCCGGAACAATGGAGCGAGCAACCAGCTTATTGGAAATCATACATACCGATGTGTGCGGTCCAATGAGCGTTGAGGCTCGTGGAGGATATCGTTATGTTCTCACTCTCACTGATGACTTGAGTAGATATGGGTATGTCCACTTGATGAAACACAAGTCTGAGACCTTTGAAAAGTTCAAGGAATTTCAGAATGAGGTAGAGAATCAACGTGACCGAAAGATAAAGTTCCTACGATCAGATCATGGAGGAGAATACTTAAGTCACGAATTTGGTACACACTTAAGGAAATGTGGAATCGTTTCACAACTCACGCCGCCTGGAACACCTTAGCGTAACGGTGTGTCCGAACGTCGTAATCGCACTCTATTGGATATGGTGCGATCTATGATGTCTCTTACCGATTTACCGCTATCATTTTGGGGATACGCTCTAGAGACAGCTACATTCACTTTAAATAGGGCACCGTCTAAATCCGTTGAGACGACACCGTATGAATTATGGTTTGGGAAGAAACCTAAGATGTTGTTTCTAAAAGTTTGGGATGCGATGCTTATGTCAAGAAACTACAACCTGAAAAGCTCGAACCCAAGTCGGAAAAATGCGTCTTCATAGGATACCCTAAGGATACCATTGGGTATACCTTCTACTTAAGATCCGAGGGCAAGATCTTTGTTGCCAAGAACGGATCCTTTTTGGAAAAAGAGTTTCTCTCGAAAGAAGTAAGTGGGAGGAAAGTAGAACTCAATGAAGTACTACCTCTTGAACCGGAAAGTAGTACAGCTCAGGAAAATGTTCCTGTGGTGCCTACACCAACTGGAGAGGAAATTAATGATTATGATCAAGGTACTTCGGATCAAGTTGCTACTGAACCTCGTAGGTCCACAAGGACACGTTCCACACCAGAGTGGTATGGCAACCCTGTCCTGGAAATCATGTTGTTAGACAACGGTGAACCTTCGAACTATGAAGAAGCGATGGCGGGCCCAGATTCCAACAAATGGCTTGAAGCCATGCAATCCGAGATAGAATCCATGTATGAAAACAAAGTATGGACTTTGACAGACTTGCCCGATGATCGGCGAGCGATAGAAAACAAATGGATCTTTAAGAAGAAGACGGACGCGGATGGTAATATTACCATCTATAAAGCTCGACTTGTCGCTAAGGGTTATCGACAAATTCAAGGGGTTGACTACGATGAGACATTCTCTCCCGTAGCGAAGCTAAAGTCCGTCCGAATCATGTTAGCAATTGCCGCATACTATGATTATGAGATATGGCAGATGGACATCAAAACGGCATTCCTTAATGGGCATCTTAAGGAAGAACTGTATATGATGCAGCCGGAGGGTTTTGTCGATCCTAAGAATGCTAACAAAGTATGCAAGCTTCAACGATCCATTTATGGGCTGGTACAAGCATCTCGGAGTTGGAACATTCGCTTTGATGAGATGATCAAAGCGTTTGGGTTTATGCAGACTTATGGAGAAGCCTGCGTTTACAAGAAAGTGAGTGGGAGCTCTGTAGCATTTCTCATATTATATGTAGATGACATACTTTTGATGGGAAATGATATAGAACTTTTGGACAGCATTAAGGCCTACTTGAATAAGTGTTTTTCAATGAAGGACCTTGGAGAAGCTGCTTACATATTAGGCATCAAGATCTATAGGGATAGATCGAGACGCCTCATAGGTCTTTCACAAAGCACATACCTTGATAAGATTTTGAAGAAGGTCAAAATGGATCAATCCAAGAAAGGGTTCTTGCCTGTATTGCAAGGTGTGAGATTGAGCTCGGCTCAATGCCCGACCACGGCAAAAGATAAAGAAGAGATGAGTGTCATCCCCTATGCTTCAGCCATAGGATCTATTATGTATGCCATGCTGTGTACCAGACCTGATGTAAACCTTGCCGTAAGCTTGGTAGGAAGGTACCAAAGTAATCCCGGCAAGGAACACTGGACAACGGTCAAGAATATCCTAAAGTACCTGAAAAGGACAAAGGACATGTTTCTCATTTATGGAGGTGACGAAGAGCTCGCCGTAAAGGGTTACGTCGATGCTAGCTTCGACACAGATCTGGATGACTCTAAGTCACAAACCGGATACGTGTATATGTTAAATGGTGGAGTAGTTAGCTGGTGCAGCTGCAAGCAGAGCGTCGTGGCGGGATCTACATGTGAAGCGGAGTACATGGCAGCCTCGGAGGCAGCGCATGAAGCAATATGGGTGAAGGAGTTCATCACCGACCTAGGAGTCATACCCAATGCATCGGGGCCGATCAAACTCTTCTGTGACAACACTGGAGCTATTGCCCTTGCCAAGGAGCCCAGGTTTCACAAGAAGACCAGGCACATCAAGCGTCGTTTCAACTCCATCCGTGAAAATGTTCAAGATGGAGGCATAGACATTTGCAAAGTACATATGGATCTGAATGTCGCAGATCTGTTGACTAAACCTCTTTCGCGAGCAAAACATGATCAACACCAGAACTCTATGGGTGTTCGATTCATCACAATGTAACTAGATTATTGACTCTAGTGCAAGTGGGAGACTATTGGAAAGAGGCAATAATAAAAGGATTATTATTATATTTCCTTGTTCATGATAATTGTCTTTATTCATGCTACAATTGTATTATCCGGAAATCGTAATACACGTGTGAATACATAGACCATAATATGTCCCTAGTAAGCCTCTAGTTGACTAGCTCGTTGATCAACAGATAGTCATGGTTTCCTGACTATGGACATTGGATGTCGTTGATAACGGGATCACATCATTGGGAGAATGATGTGATGGACAAGACCCAATCCTAAGCATAGCACAAGATCGTGTAGTTCATTTTGCTAGAGCTTTTCCAATGTCAAGTATCTCTTCCTTAGACCATGAGATCGTGTAACTCCCAGATATCGTAGGAGTGCTTTGGGTGTACCAAACGTCACAACGTAACTGGGTGTCTATAAAGGTGCACTATAGGTATCCCTGAAAGTGTCTGTTGGGTTGACACGGATCGAGACTGGGATTTGTCACTCCGTATTACGGAGAGGTATCACTGGGCCCACTCGGTAGTGCATCATCATAATGAGCTCAAAGTGACCAAGTGTCTGGTCACGGGATCATGCATTATGGTATGAGTAAAGTGACTTGCCGATAACGAGACTGAACGAGGTATTGGGATACCGACGATCGTGTCTCGGGCAAGTAACATACCGTCTGACAAAGGGAATAGTATACGGGTTTGCTTGAATCCTCGACATCGTGGTTCATCTGATGAGATCATTGAGGAGTATGTGGGAGCCAACATGGGTATCCAGATCCCGCTGTTGGTTATTGACCGGATAGCCGTCTCGGTCATGTCTGCATGACTCCCGAACCCGTAGGGTCTACACACTTAAGGTTCGGTGACGCTAGGGTTGTATGAATATGAGTATGCAGCAAACCGAATGTTGTTCGGAGTCCCGGATGAGATCCCGGACGTTAAAAGGAGTTTCAGAATGGTCTGGAGGTAAAGAATTTATATAGGAAGTGCTGTTTCGGCCATAGGGAAAGTTTCGGGGTCACTCGGTATTGTACCGGGACCACCGGAAGGGTCCCGGGGGTCCATCGGGTGGGGCCACCTATCCCGGAGGGCCCCGTGGGCTAAAGTGGGAGGGGAACCAGCGCCTAGTGGGCTGGTGCACTCCCCTTGGGCCTCCCCTGCGCCTAGGGTTGGAAACCCTAGGGGGAGGCGCACCACTTGCCTTGGGGGGCACTCCACCCCCCCTGGCCGCCGCCCCCCTTGGGAGATTGAATCTCCAGGGCCGGCGCCCCCCCTGGGGGCCTATATAAAGGAGGGGGAGGGAGGGCAGCCGCACCCTGAGTCTTGGCGCATCCCTCCCCCTGCTACACCTCTTCCTCCTCCCGCAGTAGCTTGGCGAAGCCCTGCCAGAGTCCTGCTGCATCCACCACCACGCTGTCGTGCTGCTGGATCTTCATCAACCTCTCCTTCCCCCTTGCTGGATCAAGACGAAGGAGACGTCACGCTGACCGTACGAGTGTTGAACGCGGAGGTGCCGTCCGTTCGGCGCTAGGATCTCCGGTGATAGGATCACGACGAGAACGACTACCTCAACCCCGTTCTTTTGAACGCTTCCGCTCACGATCTAGAAAATGGTATGTAGATGCATCTTTCCTTTCACTCGTTGCTTAGATGAACTCATAGATGGATCTTGGTGAAACCGTAGGAAATTTTTTATTTTCTGCAACGTTCCCCAACATTAAGTTCATATCTATCCTGGCAAGCGAAAATATCTGCAGAAGATTCTGCATCAAAAAGATAACCCTCAGGAATAACAGGCATAGGTTCATCATCACTAACATCATCGTGTTCGGGTTCAATAATTTCTCTTTCTCTAGACCTAGCAATTTTCTCATCAAGTAATTCACCAAGTGGCACAGTAGTATCAAACATAGAAGTAGTTTCATCATAAGTATCATGCATAGCAGAAGTGGCATCATCAATAACATGCGACATATCAGAATTAATAGCAGTAGTAGGATTAGGTGTCGCAAACTTACTCATAACAGAAGGAGAATCTAGTGCAAGGCTAGATGGCAATCCCTTACCTCCCCTCGTAGTTGAGGGCAAAATAGTAGTTCGATCATCTTTCAAGTTCTTCATAGTGTCCAGCAGATAAAAATCCCAAGTGACTCAAATAATAGAGCTATTCTCCCCGGCAACGGCGCCAGAAATTAGTCTTGATAACCCACAAGTATAGGGGATCGCAACAGTTTTCGAGGGTAGAGTATTCAACCCAAATTTATTGATTCGACACAAGGGGAGCCAAAGAATATTCTCAAGTATTAGCAGCTGAGTTGTCAATTCAACCACACCTGGAACTTAGTATCTGCAGCAAGTTGTTTAGTAGCAAAGTAATATGATAGTAGTGGTAACGGTAACAAAAGTAAAGACAATAAAAGTAATGTTTTTGGGTATTTTGTAGTGATTGTAACCGTAGCAACAAAAAAGTAAATAAGCGTAAACCAGTATATGGAAAACTCGTAGGCACCGGATCAGCGATGGATAATTATGCCGGATGTGGTTCATCATGTAGCAGTCATAACATAGGGTGACACAGAACTAGCTCCAGTTCATCAATGTAATGTAGGCATGTATTCCATATATAGTCATACGTGCTTATGGAAAAGAACTTGCATGACATCTTTTGTCCTACCCTCCCGTGGCAGCGGGGTCCTATTGGAAACTCAGGGATATTAAGGCCTCCTTTTAATAGAGAACCGGAACAAAGCATTAGCACATGGTGAATACATGAACTCCTCAAACTATGGTCATCACTGGGAGTGGTCCCGATTATTGTCACTTCGGGGTTGCCGGATCATAACACATAGTAGGTGACTATAGACTTGAAAGATAGGATCTAGAACACACATATATTCATGAAAACATAATAGGTTCAGATCCGAAATCATGGCACTCGGGCCCTAGTGACAAGCATTAAGCATAACAAAGTCATAGCAACATCAATCTCAGAACATAATGGATACTAGGGATCAAACCCTAACAAAACTAACTCGATTACATGATAAATCTCATCCAACCCATCATCGTCCAGCAAGCCTACGATGGAATTACTCACGCACGGCGGTGAGCATCATGAAATTGGTGACGGAGGATGGTTGATGATGACGACAGCGACGAATCCCCCTCTCTGGAGCCCCGAACGGACTCCAGATCAGCCCTCCCGAGAGAGATTAGGGCTTGGCAGCGGCTCCATATCGTAAAACGCGATGATTTCTTCTCTCTGATTTTTTTCTCCCCGAAAGCCAATATATGGAGTTGGAGTTGGCGTCGGAGGGCCACCAGGGGGCCCACGAGGTAGGGGGGCGCCCCCCACCCTCGTGAGTAGGGTGTGGGCCCCCTGGTCTTCATCTTTTGTGAGGATTTTTCTTTATTTTTTCTAAGGTGTTCCGTGGAGTTTCAGGACATTCCGAGAATTTTTATTTTCTGCACAAAAAACAACACCATGGCAGTTCTGTTGAAAACAGCGTTAGTCCGGGTTAGTTCCATTCAAATCATACAAGTTAGAGTCCAAAACAAGGGCAAAAGTGTTTGGAAAAGTAGATACGACGGAGACGTATCAGGGACCTTGGGTAGGACGTATGGGTCGAGCCTATGACCCCACCCCAGGTCTGTATCCTCGTCAGTGCATCCTTCACTTGGTCCATTGCCGCACTCCAACAAGCACAATGGGGCTTCATCAACTCCCACGGGCCTTGAAGTGACCGGTAACTATGAGGGATGTACCCACCGGTCTTCGGGTTGATGTTGCAATAGACGTCCTCTATGCGTTGCCAATAGCGTTTACCGCTTTGATCGGTACCGGGGCTTGCATCCAACCCCACATGTGCCCAAGCATGAACCAAGAGAATATCTTCGTATAGTTTGTCGAGGCGCATGGTGGGTTTTGCAACGGCGGCGAACGCCTCCTCCTCTATCTCGGTCACCTCCTCCTCATCTTCCCCTTCCTCCTCATCACCCTCTTCCTGCAAGTCATCACCAAACCCAAAGGGTTCGGGAGAAGGAGCCCCGATGTCCACCTCCGCTTCTTCGAGAAGCCCCATGAATGACATTGGCGGGGCAGGCATTCGGCCGAGCACCTCGTGCACGACGGGCGGAGGTGCGGGGGCCGGGGCGGACGGGGCGGGCGTCGGCTTCTTCCTGGAGGTGGCCTTCTTCACCTTCGGCACCACTACGATTGGGGCGACGGCCGGGGCGGGCTAGGGGAGGACGACGTGCTGGCCAGCATGCCGCCTCTTCGCACCGATGGCCACAACCGATGGCACCTCTGACGCGGGCGGAGGGAGCGAGGACGGGGCCAGCGCAGGCATCGCCGAGGCCGAGGCCGGGGGCGGGGCGATGGGTGGAGGGAGGGAGGACGCGGGCGGGGTGGTCGGGGCGACGGAGGAGTCCGGCGGCGCCTCCATGGCTTGCCGCGGGGGCGACGGGATCGACGAGGCGTCCGATGGGAGGGAGCGCACGAGGGAAATTTCCCTCCCGCGCAACGACCGGTGGAGTGCGGGTTGTAGGTGGGTTGCCCTCTCCAATCCTCACTTTTACAGATTGGGAGGGCAACCCTAGATCCAATCCGTAATTTTTTTAAGGGTTTAGGGGTTCTATTATTTGCCTTTTTCATTTCAACCCATAAAAAATGGTTATTTCTGTTTATTTGAAGGTTTAAGGGTTCTACTAGACATGCTCTAAGGATTTTTAGCCGCCTCCATACACTGCAAATGTCCGCCTCTAAAGCTTTTGCGCGTAGCATGGTCGCTAGATTTGGAGGCAACCTTCATGTAATAAACAACTCATTTTTTTAGAAAAGGAGGATGACCCCTGGCCTTTGCATCTGGGTGATGCATACGGCCACTTTATTAATTATTCTCACAAGACCTTACAAAGTAATACCACACTAGAAAGAACATGCGGTGCCCCCATGTTTGGTTTTGGCAATTGATGACAATCTCTATGGACTAATGGTTGCCTTGAGTTATATTTGAAGGGTTTGTCCATAGGCTTTTCTTGGAGTACATGTGTTGGTTTCAAGGAGAGTTTGTGTCGACCGAGGTGCTATTCAAGGAATTACCTAAAAGATTAGTCTTGTGAGAGGTTGATCAAGACTAAGTCAAAGAGTGAATCAAGTTGATGAACACACAAAGCGTAGAAGATGTACCGAGAGGGATCAAGTGATCCCATGGTATGGTAAGCATTGTCAATTATGCTTTGTGTACTAACCCATGGTCTTCGTGAGAGTTCTTTGTGGGGTTAGGATGCGGTGTGCAAGTTCAAGTGATGCATCACGAAGATATCAAGTGCTTGAAGCTTGCCGTCCATTGTGGTGACAATGGACTTGTGAAGATGAGCCGAAGTGTGGCTCACCCATAGTGGTCTATGGGGGAGCAATCATCTAGTCTTCATCGAGCCAACACAATCAAGAAAGGTGGTCCAACTTGAGGGAGTCAAGATCGTCATCATCTAGCTCAAGTGGACTTTGTGCAGGGCAAAGGTTTGCCCTGATAGGTTTTCTATTTTACCGGTCTCATGGTGGTAGTTGGGAGACCGGGTTTTAGGATCGATTGTCGTACTATCAAGGGGGGCTCTCGATGAGTTGCTTGATCATATTGTTCGTAGAGAGCTCAAACCATTGCATCCTTGCATCATCTTTATTGGTTCTTGTTTGGTTCTTCTCCTTGAGAGATTTGGAGCTTATGGTGATTTTTATGACAAGCTCGAGTTCATCGAAAACGGAGTTCACTTGCATCTTCTATGATGTTTTCAATTTTGGAGGTTCTGCCGGCTCTTCTCTGTTGGAGGTTTCTATCCTCTTTTGGTTAGGCATACCTCCCCTGTCGCTGTTTTGATGCTACTCATTGTCTTGTATCCAACAAGCTTGAGTTTGCTCAATTCGGAGCTCTTTTGTAGAAGTTATGCAGTTCTGGTTTTATTGGTCCCGTCTGTTGTCTTTAGTTGTGTTTTGTAGGCATCCAAGTGCTAAAACCTCTGTGGCATGCGGTAGTACTGCTCAAGGGAGCGGTGGTACCGCAGGGGCCAATGGTAGTACCGCTCCTGGTGAGCGGTAGTACCGCTGCCTCTAGCCCAGAATGCTGGCGCGCACGGAAGTAGGCACAGAAGTATTTTTTTTACTTCCGCGCCCTACGCGGTAGTACCACTCCTGGTGAGCGGTAGTACTGCTGCCTCGTGTCCTCACGCCGTTGCGTGTGGCAGTAGGCGCAGATGTAATTTTTTACATCCGCCCTTATGCGGTAGTACCGCTCCCTGTGAGCGGTAGTACCGTGCCGCCTTTTTCTCGTAGCTAGCTCCAGCGGATGTAGGCGCGACAGTGATTTTTTACATTCGTGGACTTGCGGTAGTACCGCTATACCCAGCGGTAGTACCGCTGCCTCACCTTGTATACCGCTGTGTGCTGCACCTGTGTGGCAGTTGTTTTCTACCTCTGCGGTAGTTCCGCAAGGGTAGGCAGTAGTACCGCGCCTGCAGTAGTACCACCTTGTTGCCCCTCTGCAGTGTTGTTTCATTGGGCTTCTGCCTCCCTAGCGGTACTACCGCTTGTAGGAGCGGTAGTACCGCTCTGTGCGGGCTGTGAGCATAACGGTTCGATTTCCCCCCTCCTATAAAAGGGGGACTTCTTCCAATGAACCTTATCATTTGAGCTTGTGTTCTTCCCCCATTGTTGACCTTCTTCGAGCTTGCTAACTCTCAATCCCTCCAACGATTCTTGCTAGTTCTTGAGGGAAAAGAGAGAGGAGATCTAGATCCACGTTTCCACCAATCACTTTCTCCTCTAAGTGAGGGGAACCCCTTGGATCTAGATCTTGGAGTTCTTCGTGTTCTTCTTTCGTTCTTCCTCTCATTTTCCTCCCTAGCATTAGTTGCTTTGGTGGGATTTGGGAGAGAAGGACTTGGGCACTCCGTGTGCCCTTGCCATTGAATTTGGTGCATCGGTTTGAGTTCTCCTCGGTGATACGTGGAAGTGAAGCTTGAGAAGCTTATTACTCTTGGGTGTTTGGGCACCCTAGAGCTTGTTCCTCTTGGGTGCCTTGGCGCCCTAAATGGTTGGTGGTGTTCGGAGCTCAATCATTGTGGTGTAAAGCTCCGGGCAAGTGTCGGGGTCTCCAATTAGGTTGTGGAGATCGCCCCAAGCAATTTGACGGGTTTCGGTGACCGCCCCCAAGGGTTGCCAAAGTGTACGGGTTCGGTGACCGCCCCCAAGGGTTGCCATTTGTACGGGTTCGGTGACCACCCTCAAGGGTCCCTTAGTGGAATCACGGCATCTTGCATTGTGCGAGGGCGTGAGGAGATTACGGTGGCCCTAGTGGCTTCTTGGGGAGCATTGTGCCTCCACACCGCTCCAAACGGAGATTAGCATCCGCAAGGGTGTGAACTTCGGGATACATCGTCATCTCCGCGTGCCTCGGTTATCTCTTACCCGAGCCCTTTACTTATGCACTTTACTTTGTGATAGCCATATTGTTCTTTGTCATATATCTTGCTATCACATAGTTGCTTATCTTGCTTAGCATAAGTTGTTGGTGCACATAGGTGAGCCTAGTTGTTTTAGGTTTTGTGCTTGACAAATTAACTGCTAGGTTTATTCCGCATTTGTTCAAGCCTTAACCGTAATTATTTTAAAGCGCCTATTCACCCCCCCTCTAGGCGACATCCTCGATCTTTCAATAGTAAGACTAAAGCCGCTGTCTAAGCAACAAACTGTCGCTACACCTATCCAGTTGATGAAGGGGCACAGATAGTCTGGGCCTAATTCCAAACAGACATCGCAGCCAAACCTAACATCTAAGATCTGAGGACCCATCCAGGACGCCTGCGGGGCATGGATCTCGCCGGTTCGGCGTGCTCTCAGAGGCCGCCGCCGCCAACTGCCACGACTCCATCTTCAGAACTGTACTGATGCATCAACCTTGGTCGGTCTAGCTATCATCGACGCCACCATGACGCCCAACGACACCTCCTCCCTGCGTGCAAACAGCTGTGCACGTCGCGGTCGCCACTGATACACCTCAGCACCATGCTGCCAAGTACCACCAGCCGACACAGCTTGAAGTATTTGGAAAAACTGTCGTGCGTAGTGTTGGGGAACATAGTAATTTCAAAAAAATTCCTACGGACACGCAAGATCATAGTGATGCATAGCAACGAGAGGGGAGAGTGTTGTCCACGTACCCTCGTAGACCGAAAGCGGAAGCGTTAGCACAACGCGGTTGATGTAGTCGTACGTCTTCATGATCCGACCGATCCAAGTACCGAACGTACGGCACCGCCGAGTTCAGCACACGCTCAGCTCGATGACGTCCCACGATCTCCGATCCAGCAGAGCTTTGGGGAGAGTTCCGTCAGCACAACAGCATGATGACGGTGTTGATGATGCTACCGACGCAGGGCTTCGCCTAAGCACCACTACGATATTACCGAGGTGGAATATGGTGGAGGGGGGCACCGCACACGGCTAAGAGATCAATGATCAATTGCTGTGTCTTTGGGGAGGCGGCCGGCCAAGGAGGAGGGTGCGCCAAGGGGGGAGTCCTACTCCCACCGGGAGTAGGACTCCACCTTTCATGGTAGGAGTAGGAGAGAAGGAAGGGGAAGGGAAAAGGGAAGGAAGGAGGCGGCGCAGCCCCTCCCCCTAGTCCAATTCAGACTAGGCCTTGGGGGGGCGCGCACCTGCCCTAGGCAGCCCCTCTCTCTTTCCCGTATGGCCCAATAAGGCCCATATACTCCTCGGTGAATTCCCGTAACTCTCCGGTACTCCAATAAATACCCAAATCACTCGGAACCTTTCTGATGTCCGAATATAGTCATCCAATATATCGATCTTTACGTATCAACCATTTCGAGACTCCTCGTCATGTCCCCGATCTCATTTGGGACTCCGAACTACCTTCGGTACATCAAAACACATAAATCATAATATAATTCGTCATCGAACTTTAAGCGCGCGGACCCTATGGGTTCGAGAACTATGTAGACATGACCGAGACTAGTTTCCGGTCAATAACCAATAGCGGAACCTGGATGCTCATATTGGCTCCCACATATTCTACGAAGATCTTTATCGGTCAAACCGCATAACAACATACATTGTTCCTTTTGTCATCGGTATGTTACTTGCCCGAGATTCGATCGTCGGTATCTCAATACCTAGTTCAATCTCGTTACCGGCAAGTCTCTTTACTCGTTATGTAATACATCATCCCGCAACTAACTCATTAGTCACATTGCCTGCAAGGCTTGTAGTGATGTGCATTACCGAGAGGGCCCAAAGATACCTCTCCGACAATCGGAGTGACAAATCCTAATCTCGAAATACGCCAACTCAACAAGTACCTTCTGAGACACCTGTAGAGCACCTTTATAATCACCTAGTTACGTTGTGACGTTTGGTAGCACACAAAGTGTTCCTTCGATAAACGGGAGTTGCATAACCTCATAGTCATAGGAACATGTATAAGTCATGAAGAAAGCAATATCAACATACTAAACGATCACGTGCTAAGCTAAGGGAATGGGTCAAGTCAATCACACCATTCTCCTAATGATGTGATCCCGTTAATCAAATGACAACTCATGTATATGGCTAGGAAACTCAACCATCTTTGATTTAACGAGCTAGTCAAGTAGAGGCATACTAGTGACATTATGTTTGTGTATTCACACATGTACTAAGTTTCCGGTTAATACAATTATAACATGAATAATAAACATTTATCATGAAGTAAGGAAATAATTAATAACTTTATTATTGCCTCTAGGGCATATTTCCTTCACGTAGCACCTGCCGACCAGGCATGACAAAGCGTAGCACCTGTCGGTCAGGCATCACTTGACATCTCCACCGAAGCTCCGTGCAAGACGAAGCCGCTCCACCTCCTGCCTCTGACTTCCAGCGCTGCTCCACAAACGATGCTCCCAAGAGAGAAACGACACCACAGTGCCGCCATCGCCCGATCTGGAACACCAGATCCTAGGGTTTCCCCCAGAGTAGCACGAGTGGGTCGACAGTAGTTACCCTCCATCAAGGTAACGGCGTAGAACGCCGCCATCGCCTGCCAATGGCTCGGTTTTCACCGACAACCATGTCTCCCCAACTCGCAGCTGAGACTAGATGATGGATCTCGAGATCCGCTCACCAAGCCTCTGGCTGGCCATCTTTGACGACGAAGATGGCCACCACCATTGGCCAACGAGACGACGTGAGATGAAGTAGGGCGCTGCCGGCGTGCGTCCTGGCCAGCACCACCGGCGATAGGCCCGTCCCGGACCACGCCTCATGGCCGAGGGCAACGGCAAGCGCTGCCACGACGAGGACGCAGACCGGAAGCCCAGATTCGGCCCACCTGCGCGCCGCCACGTGGCCACCACCAAGCGCCGTTCAGGAGCAGCCCCGCCGCCGTGAGGGACGCCGCCTCACGGGCAGCAGGCGCCAGCCCCCGGCGGAACACCGCCGCGCGCCACCGGCCGCCGCGAGATTTGCGCGAGAACGACGAGTACGCCCCGCCGCCACCTTCCTTAGGGACCACGCGGGCTTCGCCGGTGTCCCCTCCGTCGGCGGCGAAGCGGGGGAAGGGCGGCTGGCGGCGTGGTTAGGGCTAGGGGAGTAATAAACAACTCATGTGACCCCACGTGTCTGTATTTGGCTGTCGTTTGATCTCTCCCAGAAGCATCAACAAGATTTCAACATATTTATTTGTTTATTTTGCTCTAGGGTCGATCTTTAGAGGCAACAACGAATGCTATGCATTGCATGATTTTGGGCTTTGTTCAGAGGCAAGATGTGGGGCCTAGGTTAGAGACAGCTGAGCCTCTATACACTGCTGATGCCCTGATGGGCTAACCCTAGGGCTCATACAGAAGCCACGCCCCGGGGTTGGGCCATGGATGCCCGGAGCCCAGCTCCGCCCCTGGTTGGGAGGAGACAGAGGGTAACAACAAAGCTATCACGAGAGGATAAACGCGACACACCGCGGCGGGGTGTGGCCGCGCTCGACGTGGCAAGAAAACCGGGGACAAAAAAAATCCCGCTTTGACGGGACGTTGCACGCATGATCAGTCGCCCAAACCGAATCGTTTTCAAGTTTTAAAAAAAAGAACAGATCGTCTTCCTTTCAAAATTTCATTAACAACAACAAAACTCGAGGCAAAGTTTCAGCAAGTTGTCCTAATATTTTGCATGTGTAAAATGGGTTCGTCCTATTTCCATTCGCAAAAAAAGGGGTTCGTCCTATTTTGAGAGAAAAAATCTCTGGCGAAACCTCCCCATACCGGTCCAAATTCACCACCGAATCTCGAGTCAACCGCGACCAGAGCACCTGCGCGCGAGCGGGTGCGCGGCCGCCCAAGCCTCCTCCTCCAGGTCCCGTTTCCGACCTGCGAAACTTCCAATTCCTCCTCGGCCTCCTCGTTCCCCCCGCGCCGGTCCTGCATCGACGGAAGCGCCCCAACTCCACAGGCCACAGAGATCTCGATCGACGCGCGGCCTCCAGATCCCGACCCCCCCGGACCCCCCGCCGCGGCCGATGCGATCCACGCCGGCCCCGCGCCGCCGGACTCGACAGCGGACCGGCTGAAGCCTCCCCTCCGCTCCTGCGCCGCGCCGGAATTTCGCCCGAATTTCGATGGGGTCCTTCCGATTCGCCGCGCTCACGGCGCTCCTCCTAGCCTTCGCCCTGCTCCCGGACCCCGCGGCGGCTAGGGTTTTGCAGGGCAAGAAGCCCCGCTCCGGCGAGGTGAGGATTGCTGATTGCACTTGTTTGGGTTAGCTATATAGCTTGTATTGTCTTGTCGAATGGGTCGGCGTTCTTCCGAGAATATGGACGGGCTTTGATTTAGTGGTTGTCTTGATCTCTTCTCCAGGGAGCGCCTGTACCTAACGTAGCTACAGGTGGATCTGAGAAGGGTGCCGCCTCGAAAGAACTGGGACAATCATCAACTCCGGTGGGGAATCCTGAGACAGGTAAACAGCACCAGAAAACACCGCCGGCGGAAACAACGCAAACACCGCCACCGCCGGAAACGACGCAAACGCCACCACCGCCGGAAACGACACAAACACCAAAGGATTCTCCACCGCCACCATCAGGTGTGCCAGAGAGTAAGGGGCAGAAAGGGGCTGAAGCAGAGGTCTCTGCACAGCCGGTGCCAGCGAAGAATGGGCACAACGAGAGCCCCCCTCCTGGAAGCCCTAAATCAACTGGAGGAGGTTCAGGAAACAAGAAGCCCGCAACTGAATCAAAAGAGGTGGCTGAGGAGTGTAAGGATCCAGTAGACACATGTTCAATTGAAGGATTGTCTGCTTGCCTTCAGGTGTCTAAGACAGGTAACATTACTAGTCATGTCGAAACTTGAAGCTTCAAGCCACTGACTTACTTATTCCTAAATATATGTCCATGATATAGTTGTTTCCGGTTCCAATCTCCATGTCACCTAGTGTAATGAATGGTGATGCATAAAGGTTTCTTGTAACTTGGACATTGATGCTTCAGTCATTCTTATGAGTGTTGGCTTGAGCTGTAGCTAGTGCTTAAGATTAACCCTGGACATTGGCCTTCAAGTGCAAAGACAGAGGGAACCTCTGCAAATCAAATTTTACTGAGAACATAGAAAGTTGTTGAAACTCATTCCATGTGCTGTTTATCGAGAACAGATAACTACTTTGACACCGAAGTCTATGGAATCTACATACCGCACAAGTAATACTGACATATCTTTTGGTACTGTACAATTTTTATCTTCTTAATGCATTGTCCATGTTGAATCTGGCATGGCCTTCCTTATTATGATTCTGTAACTATAGTCCATTTGGAAATATAGTGAGGCGGTGAAGTACTGACGAGGTATATTGTGCTTGAAGGAGCTTTTTTTTTTTTTTTGCTGCGTAATAGATCAGAGTGCTTCGTTTAATACTCCCTCCGTTTCTAAATATAAGTCTTTTTAGAGATTTCAGTACAAACTACATACGGATGTATATAGACATATTTTGGAGTGTAGATTCACTCATTTTGCTCCGTACGTAGTCCCTTATTGGAATCTCTAAAAATACTTATATTTAGGAACGGAGGGAGTACTAAGTAACTATGTACATCAACTAGTGGCTTAGTGCCTTTAGTGGACAGTCATGTCAGGGCATACTGGTCACCTTTTATTGAATTCAATATTTATGTACAGGTTAAGCATCTCCAGAGAATAACATCTGGTACTTTGACAAACAATTTGGTTTGCGCATGGTAGCATTCCTCCTAGCTTCATAGTATGGTCTATCTAGCTTGGCTTTTACTTGAATGAATCTAACGAAGCTTTATGTTTGTTTTCTCACAGTTATAAATTGGTTTACGTCATACTATGGACTATCAATTATGACCTTCAATGCCATAAGTCTTGAGAAACCTTCATGTTTATTTTTTCTCGCAGCTTCAAGTGGACAATTTTTTATAGTCCAGAATACAGGGCAGAATACCGTAACCGTTGACGTCAAAACAACATCAGATATAAGTATAACGGAGACGTTGCCACCTCTCAGCAAGGGTGAATCTAGAAGGGTATGCAACTTTCATTAGTTTAACAAGTAGTATCTGTTATCTTTTTGGCGCACTGGTGGTTCAGTCAATTTAACTGTTATTCTTTATTTGCCAGGTTAACATAAGCTATAGCAGTCCAAATGGTGGAGAGGTTACGCTAAATGTTGGGACTAAGCATTGTGTCTTGCGCATCGGGCAGCCAGTTTATGATTGGCAACAACAATTTCAACAGCTTACATCTTATGCAACGACTGTGAAGCCAATCTATGGAGCCTATTTAGGTGTTTTCACGCTTGTCTTGGTTGGGGCCGTCTTTGCTTGTTGCAAGTTTGCAGGGACAAAGCGCGATGGTGGGGTCCCATATCAGCAGCTTGAGATGGGAACTCAGGCTCCTGACTCATCGGGTGCAAACAACACTACAAGCACAGGAGATGGCTGGGAAGATGGATGGGATGATGACTGGGATGACGAGGAAGCACCTGCAAAACCTTCAGAAAAAGGGCCTGCTGGAAGCATCTCGGCAAATGGCCTTTCCCTGAGATCCCCAACCAATCGAACCCCAACCAATAGCAAAGACGGATGGGATGTAGATTGGGATGACTAAGCGACAGCATAATGTTGAAGGACTTGTTCTTTCTTGTGAAACGGGAGAAGATAAGTTCATCTGAATGGCTTGCAGCAAATACAGTATCCAACCTTAACCTGAAACCCGACGGATCCATGCTTGACAAGGTGATCCTTATCCTGGAATATCAAGGGCTTGCTTGTATTAGTACGGTTTGTACAATAGTGTTCAACTAGTAATTTTGTTTACGAGCTGATCCACGAACTAGTGGTACACATTGCGCTTTTTTTGGCTGTAATACCATAGCTCTAGTTACATGACCAAACACACCCTCGCTATTCTTTCAGAGAGTATATCATTCTTTTTTCCCCATAGCAGTTTTTGTGTTGAGTACTACTCTCCTGAGTCCTGAATTCTAAACCACAACGTGTTATGGGTTCTATTACTCGCTGATTCTGTGCAGTGTATCGTGTACGTTGGGGCAGCTAAGTTGAAACCCTTAATGGCTGCCATTAACGCGCCTCACGCATGCTTGATTGACTTTTCTGATGAAAATAGTTTCAAGTGAGAGGTGTGCAGAAGCAGCGGTTAGTGCTGACTGCCGAGTCACCATCCCCGTAAGACATGTTCCCTTCCTCACGCTTCTGTGCTTCACTTGTATTCATTTGATGTCATTTTGATTTGACTAGCTGTGAATCGTCATGTTCCCTTCGTCATGCATCTGTGATTCACATGTATTCATTCATGTTATTTTGACTAGCTATGAATCGGATCTGTTAGGGACCGGGGTTGGCTCTTCTCTTATAACTGACTGAAGTCTCATGAGTTCTTTGATGACTTTGGGTCTTTTCCCATACAAAAATGAGCCCGAACTTTTTAGATTTAAACCACATCTGCCCACTTCCTGTCGGCGCCGCACATCATGGCGTCGAGCATCTCTATTTTCGACTCCACCGTCCATGGTGTCGACCCTGGCTTAGCGTTGCACTGTCGCGCTGAGCTGCAAATCCCCGGTGTAGTCCTGATGGGGAAGGGCTGATGTGGTTGAAGTTTCAGAAGCCTGACACTGTCATTTAGGAAAATATCACAAAAATACCAAACTCTTTTACATATGCCGATGTGCAGCTGTGCAAAACCTTGGATGTCCTTGTGAGTTGCTCTGGCCCCCATGACGCTCTGCTTTGCGCCGAGTGCTCTTTGGGCTCTGGCCAACTACGCTGAGCAGTACTATATGAGCCTGAGATTACAACTGAGGTCGTGCTTGGAATGGATGTAACGAGATGCAGGTGTATTTCTATACCGGTGTAACTTACCGGCCGAGTGCAATTTTTAGGCGGAAACGAAAACGATAGGCGGAGGCTTGTATTCTTTACAAGTGTATTTAGAATGGAAACGATAATCCAAACATGGCCTGAGACTGATGCAGATATTTGGCCGGCTGTCACTAGCACTCGGCAACCCAGCGAGGATATCCGCTGCTCAAATTTTCACCAGCCGGCAGCCGTGACTGGTTCTCCGCCGCAGAAGTGCCATTGCCACGAGAGGTGTCTTCGGATGTGCAGAGATAGCACGCGGTGTCCGCAGCCGGTAGGGAGACGACGGCCCGAGTGGAGGAGTACTGATTTGTGAATACCTTCTGGCCCACGCGTGAACGCAACACATGAAATCACTAATTGAGGAATACTCCTTATAAAGATCGCTCTTGCCTTCATAGTTGTGACAAGTGGCACGATGTATATCGTAATATGAGAGTTTTCCCTTTTTTCATAGGTCTGTTTATTTAAAACGTTTTATCTCTTAAATCGTGCGTCCAAATCTCAAACTGTTTTCATCGATGAATTTCCTCGCATCGTGATCTTCAAAACCAAACCAGACCCCATGTTGATAGATTTTGACTAACTTTTTTTCACGAAAAAAAGAACGAAAAAACCCAACCGGGAGCAAGGTTTTTTTCCTTTTCTGAAGAGGCATGGCCGTGCCTCTCACGAAAGCACAACGTGCATCTCCCGGAAGGAAAAAAACAGAAAACTTATTTTTTTCCGTTTCGGAGAGGCACAACCGCGCCTCTTGCGGAAGGAAAAAAGAATAGAAAACACGTTTGTTTTTTATTTTTGAGAGACACGATCGTGCCTCTCGCGAAAGCAAAACGGAAGTGGATCCTCTAACATGAAGGAGGGAAGTCACCTAAGCTACAGTTTCCTAACTTCCCTTCTTCACATCCATATGAATATATGATTAAGGCTAAAATAACTTGAATTAATTTGCAAATTATAAATCTACTTTATACATTTACAAAATTTACATACAAACAAAATTATGATGCAATAAATTTAATTTTAAATTTATTTATGTCAACAGTAACTATGTACAGTACCCTCTAGAGTAGATAAATAAAGTGTTCGCTACAATATCTGTGACTTTCCTTTTTTGTTTTACACTAGCTTGTACTGTAGCTTAGGTGACTTCCCTCAGGAAGTGCATGGATGAACCCGGTGTTGGGAACATAGTAATTTCAAAATTTTCCTACGCACACGCAAGATCATGGTGATGCATAGCAACAAGCGGGGAGAGTGTGTCCACGTACCCTCGTAGACCGAAAGCGGATTCACGATCGACCGATCCTAGTACCGAACGTACGACACCTCCGCGATCTGCACACGTTCAGCTCGGTGACGTCCCACGAACTCACGATACAGCAGAGTGTCGAGGGAGAGCTTCGTCAGCACGGCGGCGTGATGACAATGATGATGAAGCTACCGGCGCAGGGCTTCGCCTAAGCACTATGACGATATGACCGAGGTGGATTATGGTGGAGGGGGGCACCGCACACGGCTAAGAGATCAATGATCAACTTGTGTGTCCATGGGGTGCCCCCCTCCCCCGTATATAAAGGAGTGGAGGAGGGGGAGAGGGCCGGCCTCCTAGGCGCGCCCAAGGGGGGAGTCCTACTCCCGGTGGGAGTAGGATTCCCCCTTCCCTAGTTAGAGTAGGAGAGGGAAGGAAGGGGGAGAAGGAGAGAAGAAAAGGGGGGGTCGGCCCCCTTCCCAATTCGGATTGGGCTTGGGGGGCACGCCCCCACCTTGGCCGCCTCCTCCTCCTTTCCACTAAGACCCAATAAGGCCCATTGACTCCCCGGGGGGTTCCGGTAACCTCCCGGTACTCTGGTAAATTCCCGAACTCACCCGGAACCATTCCGATGTCCAAACATAGCATCCAATATATCGATCTTTATGTCTCGACCATTTCGAGACTCCTCGTCATGTCCGTGATCATATCCGGGACTCCGAACTACCTTCGATACATCAAAACGCATAAACTCATAATACCGATGAGCACCGAACGTTAAGCGTGCGGACCCTACGGGTTCGAGAACTATGTAGACATGACCGAGACACATCTCCGGCCAATAACCAATAGCGGAACCTGGATGCTCATATTGGCTCCCACATATTCTACGAAGATCTTTATCGGTCAAACCGCATAACAACATACGTTGTTCCCTTTGTCATCGGTATGTTACTTGCTCGAGATTTGATCGTCGGTATCTCAATACCTAGTTCAATCTCGTTACGGGCAAGTCTCTTTACTCGTTCCGTAATGTATCATCCTGTAACCAACTCATTAGTCACATTGCTTGCAAGGCTTATAGTGATGTGCATTACCGAGAGGGCCCAGAGATACCTCTCCGACAATCGGAGTGACAAATCCTAATCTCGATCTATGCCAACTCAACAAACACCATCAGAGACACCTGTAGATCACCTTTATAATCACCCAGTTACGTTGTGACGTTTGGTAGCACACAAAGTGTTCCTCCGGTATTCGGGAGTTGCATAATCTCATAGTCATAGGAACATGTATAAGTCATGAAGAAAGCAATAGCAACATACTAAATGATCAAGTGCTAAGCTAACGGAATGGGTTAAGTCAATCACATCATTCCCTAATGATGTGATCCCATTTATCAAATGACAACTCATGTCAATGGCTAGGAAACTTAACCATCTTTGATTAACGAGCTAGTCAAGTAGAAACTTAACCATCTTTGTCTATGTATTCACACATGTACTAAGTTTCCGGTTAATATAATTCTAGCATGAATAATAAACATTTCTCATGATGTAAGGAAATATATAAATAACAACTTTATTATTGCCTCTAGGGCATATTTCCTTCAGTCTCCCACTTGCACTAGAGTCAATAATCTAGTTCACACCACCATGTGATTTAACAAATATTCACATCTATATGTGATTAACACCCATAGCTCACATCGTCATGTGACCAACTCCCAAAGGGTTTACTAGAGTCAATAATCTAGTTCACATCGCTATGTGATTAACACCCAAAGAGTACTAAGGTGTGATCATGTTTTGCTCGTGAGAGAAGTTTAGTAAACGAGTCTGTCAAATTCAGAGCCGTATGTATTTTGCAAATATTCTATGTCTACAATGCTCTAGCTAATTGCTCCCACTTTCAATATGTATCCAAATTGAGATTTAGAGTCATCTGGATCGGTGTAAAAGCTTGCATCGACGTAACTCTTTACGACGAGCTCTTTTGTCGCTTCCATAATCAAGAAATATTTCCTTAGTCCTTACTAAGGATAATTTTGACCGCTGTCCAGTGATCTACTCTTAGATCACTATTGTACCCCTTTGCCAAAACTCATGGCAAGGTACACAATAGGTCTGGTACACAACACAACATACTTTATAGAACCTATGGCTATGGCATAGGGAATGACTTTCATTCTCTTTTTATTTTCTGCCGTGGTTGGGCTTTGAGTCTTACTCAACTTTACACCTTGTAGTACAGACAAGAACTTCTTCTTTGACTGATCCATTTTGAACTCTTTCAAAAAAACTTGTCAAGGTATTTACTCATTGAAAAAAACCTTATCAAGCGTCTTGATCTATCTCTATAGATCTTGATGCCCAATATGTAAGCAGCTTCACCGAGGTCTTTCATTAAAAAATCTCTTATTTAAGTATCCCTTTATGCTATCCAGAAATTCTATATCATTTCCAATCAACAATATGTCATCCACATATAATATTAAAAATGCTACAGAGCTCCCACTCACTTTCTTGTAAATACAAGTTTCTCCAAAAGTCCGTATAAAACCATATGCTTTGATCACACTATCAAAGCGTTTATTCCAACTCCGAGAGGCTTGCACCAGTCCATAAATGGATCGCTGGAGCTTGCACACTTTGTTAGCACCCTTTGGATCGACAAAACCTTCTGGTTGCATCATATAGAACTCTTCTTCTAGAAATCCATTCAGGAATGCAGTTTTGTCATCCATCTGCCAAATTTCATGATCATGAAATGAGGCAATTTGTAACATGATTCGGACAAACTTAAGCATCACTACGGGAGAGAAAGTCTCATCATAGTCAACTCCTTGAACTTGTTGAAAACCTTTTGCGAAAATTCGAGCTTTGTAGATAGTACCACTACTATCAGCGTCCGTCTTCCTCTTGTAGATCCATTTATATTCTATGGCTTGCCGATCATCGGTCAAGTCCACCAAAGTCCACACTTTGTTCTCATACATGGATCCCATCTCACATTTCATGGCCTCAAGCCATTTCCCGGAATCTGGGCTCATCATCGCTTCCTCATAGTTCGTAGGTTCATCATGGTCTAGTAACATGACTTCCAGAAAAGGATTACCGTACCACTCTGGTGCAGATCTTACTCTGGAAGACCTACGAGGTTCGGTAGTAACTTGATCCGAAGCTTTATGATCATCATCATTAGCTTCCTCACTAATTGGTGTAGAAATCAAGGGAACTGATTTCTTTGATGAACAACTTTCCAATAAGGGAGAAGGTACAGTTACCTCATCAAGTTCTACTTTCCTCCCACTCCTTTCGAGAGAAACTCCTTCTCTAGAAAGGATCCATTCTTAGCAACGAATATCTTGCCTTCGGATCCGTGATAGAAGGTGTACCCAACAGTTTCCTTTTGGGTATCCTATGAAGACACACTTCTCCGATTCGGGTTCGAGTTTATCAGGTTGAAACTTTTTCACATAAGCATTGCAACCCCAAACTTTAAGAAACGACAACTTTGGTTTCTTACCAAACCATAATTCATAAGGCGTCGTCTCAACGGATTTTGATGGTACCCTATTTAAAGTGAATGCAACTATCTCTAATGCATAACCCCAAAATGATAGTGGTAAATCGGTAAGAGACATCATAGATCGCACCATATCCAATAAAGTGCGGTTACGATGTTTGGACACACCATAACGCTGTGGTGTTCCAGGTGGCATGAGTTGTGAAACTACTCCACATTGTTTTATATGAAGGCCAAACTCCTAACTCAAATATTCTTCTCCACGATCAGATCGTAGAAACTTTATTTCCTTGTTACGATGATTCTCCACTTCACTCTGAAATTCTTTGAACTTTTCAAATGTTTCAGACTTGAGTTTCATTAAGTAGATATACCCATATCTGCTCAAATCATCTGTGAAGGTCAGAAAGTAACGATACCCGCCACGAGCATCAACACTCATCGGACCGCATACATCGATATGTATTATTTCCAATACGTTATTAGCTCGTTCCATTGTTCCAGAGAATGGAGTTTTAGTCATCTTGCCCATAAGGCACGGTTTGTAAGCATCAAATGATTCATAATCAAGTGATTCGAAAAGTCCATCTTTATGGAGTTTCTTCATGCGCTTTATGTCGATATGACCCAAACGGCAGTGCCACAAATATGTTGCATTATCATTATCAACTTTGCATCTTTTGGCATCAATATTATGAATATGTGTATCACTACGATCAAGATTCAATAAACCATCAACATTGGGTGTATGACCATAGAAGGTTTTATTCATGTAAACAGTAACAATTTATTCTCTGTCTTAGATGAATAATCGTATAATAATAAACATGATCTAATCATATTTATACTCAACACAAACACCAAACAACATTTATTTAGGTTCAACACTAATCTCGAAAGTATAGGGAGTGTGCGATGATGATCATATCAATCTTGGAACCACTTCCAACACACATCGTCACTTCACCCTCAACTAGTCTCTATTTATTCTGTAACTCCTGTTTCGAGTTACTAATATTAGCAACTGAACAAGTATCAAATACCCAGGGGCTACTATAAACACTAGTAAGGTACACATCAATAACCTGTATATCAAATATACCCTTGTTCACTTTGCCATCCTTCTTATCCACCAAATATTCAGGGCATTTCCGCTTCCAGTGACCATTTCCTTTGCAGTAGAAGAACTCAGTTTCAGGCTTTGGTCCAGCTTTGTGCTTCTTCACGGGAGTGACAACTTGCTTGCCATTCTACTTGAAGATCCCTTTCTTTCCCTCTGCCCTTTTCTTGAAACTAGTGATCTTGTTTAATCATCAACACTTAATGCTCTTTCTTGATTTATACCTTCGTTGATTTCAGCATCACGAAGAGCTCAGGAATCGTTTTTGTCATCCTTTGCATACTGCTACGTCTTGAGCTTGCATTGGTTTTCCTTGAAGAGGAAAGGGTGATGCAGCAATAGTAGCGTAAGTATTTCCCTCAGTTTTTGAGAACCAAAGTATCAATCCAGTAGGAGTCTCCTCACAAGTCCCACGCACCTACACAAACAAACAAAGAACTCGCAACCAACACAATAAAGGGGTTGGCAATCCCTTCACGGCCACTTGCGAAAGTGAGATCTAATAGAGATAATATGATAAGATAAATATTTTTGGTATTTTTATGATATAGATTGGAAAAATAAAGATGCAAATAAAAGTAGATTGAAAGCTTATATGATAAAAGATAGACCCGGGGGCCATAAGTTTCACTAGTGGCTTCTCTCGAGATAGCATAAGTATTACGGTGGGTGAACAAATTACTGTCGAGCAATTGATAGAAAAGCGAATAATTATGAGATTATCTAGGCATGATCATGTATATAGGCATCACGTACGTGACAAGTAGACCACTCCTACCATCATCTACTACTATTACTCCACACATCGACCGCTATCCAACATGCATCTAGAGTATTAAGTTCATAAAGAACAAAGTAACGCCTTAAGAAAGATGACATGATGTAGAGGGATAAACTCATGCAATATGATATAAACCCTATCTTTTTATCCTTGATGGCAACAATACAATACGTTCCTTGCTGCCCATGCTGTCACTGGGAAAGGACACCGCAAGATTGAACCCAAAGCTAAGCACTTCTCCCGTTGCAAGAAAGATCAATCTAGTAGGCCAAACCAAACTGATAATTCGAAGAGACTTGCAAAGATAACTTAATCACACATAAAAGAATTTAGAGGAGATTCAAATATTTCTCATATATAAACTTGATCATAAACCCACAATTCATCGGATCTCCACAAACACACCGCAAAAAGAGTTACATCGAATAGATCTCCAATAAGATCAAGGAGAACATGGTATTGAGATTCAAAGAGGGAGAAGAAGCCATCTAGCTAATAACTATGGACCCGAAGGTCTATGGTAAACTACTCACAACTCATCGGAAGGGCTATGGTGTTGATGTAGAAGCCCTCCATGGTCGATTCCCCCTCCGGTGGAGCACCGGCGAAGGCTCCAAGATGGGATCTCGCGGATACAGAAGGTTACCATGGCGGAAATAACTTTTCGTGGTTGCCCCTGATGTTTTCGGGGTACGTAGGTATATATAGGAGGAAGAAGTACGTCGGTGGATGCCTGAGGGGCCCACGAGACAGGGGGCGTGCCCAGCAGGAGGGGGGCGCCCTCCACCCTCGTGGCTTCCTCGATTGCTTCTTGACTTGCACTCCAAGTCCTCTGGATTGCGTTTGTTCCAAAAAGATCGCTCCCGAAGGTTTCATTCCGTTTGGACTCCGTTTGATATTCCTTTTCTTCGAAATACTGAAATAGGCAAAAAAACAGCAATACGGGCTGGGCGTCCGGTTAGTAGGTTAGTCCCAAAAATGATATAAAAGTGTAAAGTAAAGCCCATAAACATCCAAAACAGGTAATATAATAGCAAGTAACAATAAAAAATTATAGATACGTTGGAGACGTATCAAGCATCCCCAAGCTTAATTCCTGCTCGTCTTCGAGTAGGTAAATGATAAAAATAGAACTTTTGATGTGGAATTCTACCTAGCATAATTCTCAATGTAATTTCCTTATTGTGGCATGATTGTTCAGATCCAAATGATTCAAGATAAAAACTTATAAAACATAAAAATGATAATACTCAAAGCATACTAACAAATAATCATGTCCTATCAAAATAGCATAGCCAAAGAAAGCTTATCCCTACAAAATCATATAGTTAGGCCATGCTTCATTTTCATTACACAAAATACTCCCATCATGCACAACCCCAATGACGAGCCAAGCAATTGGTTCATACTTTTTAATGTGATTCAGCTTTTTTCAACTCTTACGCAATACATGAGCGCAAGCCATGTACATAGCACTATGGTAGTATATGGTGGTGGTTGTGAGGACAAAAAGGGAGAAGATAGTCTCACATCAACTAGGCGTATCAACGGCTAGGAGATGCCCATTAATAGATATCAATGTGAGTGAGTAGGGATTTTCATGCAACGGATGCACTAGAGCTATAAATATATGAAAGGTCAACAAAACAAACTAAGTGGGTGTGCATCCAACTTGCTTGCTCACGAAGACCTATGGCATTTTGAGGAAGCCCATCATTGGAATATACAAGCCAAGTTCTATAATAAAAATTCCCACTAGTATATGAAAGTGACAACATAAGAGACTTTCTATCATGAAGACCATGGTGCTATTTTGAAGCACAAGTGTGGAAAAGAGATAGTAGCAATTGTCCCTTCTCTCTTTTTCTCTCATTTCATTTTTTTATTTTATTTTTTTCTTTCTTTTCTTTTTTTTATTTGGTGGGCTTCTTTGGCCTCTTTTTTTATGGGCTTCTTTGGCCTCTTTTAATTTTATAAAGTCCAAAGTCTCATCCCGACTTGTGGGGGAATCATAGTCTTCGTCATCCTTTCCTCACTTGGGACAATGCTCTAATAATGAAGATCATCACACTTTTATTAATTTACAACTCGAAAATTACAACTCAATACTTAGAACAAGATATGACTCTATATGAATGCCTCCGGCGGTGTACTGGGATATGCAATGAATCAAGAGTGACATGTATGAAAATTATGAGGGTGGCCTTGCCACAAATACGATGTCAACTACATGATCATGCAAAGAGCAATATGACAATGATGGAGCGTGTCATAATAACGGAAAGGTAGAAAGTTGCATGGCAATATATCTCGGAATGGCTATGGAAATGCCATAATAGGTAGGTATGGTTGCTGTTTTGAGGAAGGTAAATAATGGGTGCATGATACTGGCGAAATTTGCGCGACATAATAGAGGCTAGCAAAGTGGAAGGGTGAGTGTGCGTATATCCATGGACTCACATTAGTCATAAAGAACTCATATACTTATTGCAAAAGTCTACTTAGCCCTCGAAGCAAAGTACTACTACGCATGCCCCTAGAGGGATAGATTGGTACGAAAAGACCATCGCTCGTCCCCGACTGCCACTCATAAGGAAGACAATCAAAAGAGCACCTCATGCAACAAATTTGTCACACAACTTTTACCATACGTGCATGCTACGGGACTTGCTAACTTCAACACAAGTATTTCTCAATTTCATAATTACCCTCTAGCATGACTCTAACATTACCACCTTTATATCTCAAAACAATTATCAAGCATCAAATTGATCATAGTGTTTAATGCACTTTCTATGATAGTTTTTTATTGTACCCAAGTTGGATGCTCATCATTCTAGGACCAAATTTATAACCATAGAAAATACCATGCTGTTATAAAATACTCTCAAAATAATATAAGTGAAGCATGAGAGATCAACAATTTCTTCAAAATTAAGTCACCGCCGTGCTCTAAAAAAATATAAGTGAAGCACTAGAGCAAAAACTATCTAGCTCAAAAGATATAAGTGAAGCACATAGAGTATTCTAATAAATTCTAATCAAGTGGGTTTCTCCCAAAAGGTGTGTACAGCAAGGATTATTGTGGTAAACTAAAAAGCAAAGACTAATATCATACAAGACGCTCCAAACAAAACACATATCATGTGGCAAATAAAAATATAGCTCCAAGTAAAGTTACCAATGAATGAAGACGAAAGAGGGGATGCCTTCCCGGGGCATCCCCAAGCTTAAGCTTTTGGCTATTCTTGAATATCTTGGGGTGTCATGGGCATCTCCAAGCATAGGCTCTTACCACTCCTTATTCCATAGTCCATCAAAGCTCTACCCAAAACTTGAAAACTTCACAACACAAAACTCAACAGGAAATCTCATAAGCTCCGTTAGTGAAAGAAAGAAAAACCACCACATAAGGTACTGTAATGAACTCATTCTTTATTTATATTTGTGTTAAACCTACTGTTTTCCAAGTTCTCTATGGTTCATACCCTCACTTATTAGCCATAGATGCATCAAAATAAGCAAACAACACACGGAAGGCAGAATCTGTCAAAAACAGAACAGTCTGTAGCAATCTGTAACTTTTGAATACTTCTGGAACTCTAAAAATCCTACCAAAATAGAAAGTCCTGGAAAATTTGTCCATTGATCTACAGAAAAAATAATCAATGGAAAAGCATGTTTCTGTGATTTATTGAATATTTTCTCGTGAGCGCAAAGTTTCTGTTTTTCAGCAGAATCAAATTAACTATCACCATAGGTTATCCTATAGGTTTTACTTGGCACAAACACTAAATAAAACATGAAAACACATCTAAACATAAGGTAGATGCAAACTTTATTGAATAACAGAAAGGAAATATATTGGGTTGTCACCCAACAAGCGCTTTTCTTTAAAGCCTTTTAGCTAGGCATTGATAATTTTAATGATGCTCACACGAAAGGCAATAATTGAAGCGTAAAGAGAGCATCATGAAACAAGTGACAAACACATCTAAGTCTAACATACTTCCTATGCATAGGCATATTATAAGCAAACAAATTTGCAAGGCAAGCAAAAACTAGCATAAGCAAGTAAGAAGAAAGAGACGATAGTAATCTCAACATGACGAGAGGTAATTTAGTAAGATAAAATTTTCTACATCCATATTTTCCTCTCTCATAATAATTACATTTAGGATCATAAGCAAATTCAACAATATAGCTATCACAAAACATATTCCCAACACGATCCACATCCATGCAAAGTTGACACTCTTCCAAGATAGTGGGATTAACATTAACTAAAGTCATGACCTCTCCAAACCAACTTTTATCAAAAATATCATAAGATTGAACATACTCCAAATATGTGAGATCTAAAGTTGACACTCTTCCAAGCCCACTTTCAACATTATTGCAAACACTATTATCAATCTCATATTCATCATGGGGGTTAAATAAATTTTCAAGATCAAAAGAAGAATCACCCCAATCATGATCATTGCAACAAGTAGTAGACATAGCAAAACTAGCATCCCCAAGCTTAGGGTTTTCCATATTATTAGCACAATTGACATCAAGAGAATTTATAGTAACATCGTTGCAATCATGCTTTTCATTGAAGGAACGACCAAGTATGGGTGCAATAGCAACGATCTCATGTTTAACATAAGGAACTATATCAAATTCATCTTCATAAATATTGGCATCATGGCCACAAGAATAGCAAGCATCATGTTCATCAAGGGATATTTCAATCAAATCATCGGAATCATTATCTATGGATTCATGCGTATCATTATTTTCTTCCGAAGCAACATTCATTCTCTCAATAAATTCTTTGACATAGACATTATGAGCATAGTTTTCATAGCAATATTTAAGTATGTCAAAATTTTCAGATTCGTAGAGAGTAATATCATACTTTTCAAACAAAGAAGCAACTTCATAAGCACCCTTAAAAGCAACAAATTCTTCAATTTGTTCGATATCATAGTAACTATAAACACCCATTGCATAAGAAGATAAGATTTCTCATTAAATTCACATAGGTAGGGAAGGTGTTTTTTAGGGTTCTTAGAGCAACAAGTCAAATCACAAATTTCACAAAGATTCCAAGCATAACACATCAATCTGTTTATTTAATCCCATAAGAGTCTCCCTTTTTTAGACAAATGGTGACGCACAAAATGAGCATGCTCATCTAAAGATTTTCCATCAACTAGGCTAGTTGGGGTTTTAGCACGAGCGCATAAGGATCAAAGATGACCCAAGTAGAACACTTTAAGTGGATCCATATCAATAGATTTTTAGCAAGCAAAGATGCAAGCACATAGAAGGCACAAGGAGACACAAGCAAACAAAAAGGAAAGCGAAAGAGAGAGAAGATTGGGAAAGAGAGGGCGAATAAAACGACAAGGGTGAAGTGGGGGAGAGGAAAACGAGAGGCAAATGGCAAATAATGTAAATGTGAGGGAGATGAGTTTGTGATGGGTACTTGGTACGCCTTGACTTGAGCGAAGACCTCCCCGGCAACGGCTCTAGAAATCCTTCTTGCTATGTCTTCATCTTGCGTTGGTTTTCCTTGAAGAGGAAAGGGTGATGCAGCAATAGTAGAATAAGTATTTCCCTCAGTTTTTGAGAACCAAGGTATTAATCCAGTAGGAGGCTCCTCACAAGTCCCACACACCTACACAAACAAACAAATAACTCGCAACCAATGCAATAAAGGGGTTGTCAATCCCTTCACGACCACTTGCGAAAGTGAGATCTAATAGAGATAATATGATAAGATAAATATTTTTGATATTTTTATGATATAGATTGGAAAAATAAAGATGCAAATAAAAGTAGATTGAAAGCTTATACGATAAAATATAGACTCGGGGCCATAGGTTTCACTAGTGGCTTCTCTCGAGATAGCATAAGTATTACGGTGGGTGAACAAATTACTGTCGAGCAATTGATAGAAAAGCGAATAATTATGAGATTATCTAGGCATGATCATGTATATAGGCATCACGTCCGTGACAAGTAGACCGACTCCTGCCTGCATCTACTACTATTACTCCACACATTGACCGCTATCCAGCATGCATCTAGAGTATTAAGTTCATAAAGAACAGAGTAATGCCTTAAGAAAGATGACATGATGTAGAGGGATAAACTCATGCAATATGATATAAACCCCATCTTTTTATCCTCAATGGAAACAATACAATACGTGCCTTACTGCCCCTACTGTCACTGGGAAAGGACACCGCAAGATTGAACCCAAAGCTAAGCACTTCTCCCATTGCAAGAAAGATCAATCTAGTAGGCCAAACCAAACTGATAATTCGAAGAGACTTGCAAAGATAACTTAATCACACATAAAAGAATTCAGAGGAGATTCAAATATTTCTCATAGATAAACTTGATCATAAACCCACAATTCATTGGATCTCCACAAGCACACCGCAAAAAGAGTTACATCGAATAGATCTCCAAGAAGATCAAGGAGAACATGGTATTGAGATTCAAAGAGAGAGAAGAAGCCATCTAGCTAATAACTATGGTCCCGAAGGTTTGTGGTAAACTACTCACAACTCATCGGAAGGGCTATGGTGTTGATGTAAAAGCCCTCCATGGTCGATTCCCCCTCCAGCGGAGCGCCGACGAAGGCTCCAAGATGGGATCTCGCGGATACAGAAGGTTACGGTGGTGGAAATAGCTTTCCGTGGTCGCCCCTGATGTTTTCGAGGTACGTAGGTATATATAGAAGGAAAAAGTACGTCGGTGGATGCCCGAGGGGCCCACGAGACAGGGGGTGCGCCCAACAGGGGGGGCGCGCCCTCCACCCTCGTGGCTTCCTCAATTGCTTCTTGACTTGCACTCCAAGTCCTCTGGATTGCGTTTGTTCCAAAAAGATCGCTCCCGAAGGTTTCATTCCATTTGGGCTTCGTTTGATATTCCTTTTCTTCGAAATACTGAAATAGGCAAAAAAAACAGCAATACGGGCTGGGCCTCCAGTTAGTAGGTTAGCCCAAAAATGGTATAAAAGTGTAAAGTAAAGCCCATAAACATCCAAAACAGGTAATATAATAGCATGGAACAATCAAAAATTATAGATACGTTGGAGACGTATCACATACTATCGTTCATCACGAAGTTCCAGTAACTTGGTGATGGTGACTAGAGAACTCTGTCAATCACTATCTTATCTGGAAGATTAACTCCCACTTGATTCAAGCGATTGTAGTACCCAGACAATCTGAGCACATGCTCACTGCTTGAGCTATTCTCCTCCATCTTTTAGCTATGGAACTTGTTGGAGACTTCATATCTCTCAACTCGGGTATTTGCTTGAAATATTGACTTCAACTCCTGGAACTTCTCATATGGTCCACGACGTTCAAAACGTCTTTGAACTTCCGATTCTAAGCCGTTAAGCATGGTGCACTAAACTATCAAGTAGTCATCATATTGAGCTAGCCAAACATTCATAACGTCTGCATTTGCTCCTGCAATAGGTCTATCACCTAGCGGTGCATCAAGGACATAATTCTTCTATGTAGCAATGAGGATAAACCTCAGATCACGGACCCAGTCCGCATCATTGCTACTATCATCTTTCAACTCAGTTTTCTCTAGGCACAAATATAAAAACATAGGGAAACAACAACACGAGCTATTGATCTACAACATTACTTGCAAAATACTATCAATACTAAGTTCATGATAAATTAAAGTTCGATTAATCATATTACTTAAGAACTCTCACTTAGATAGACACCCCTATAGTCATCTAAATGATCACGTGATCCAAATCAACTAAACCATGTGCGATCATCACGTGAGATGGAGTAGTTTTCAATGGTGAACATCACTATGTTGATCATATCTACGATATGATTCACGCTCGACCTTACGGTCTACAGTGTTCCGAGGCCATATCTGCATATGCTAGGCTCGTCAAGTTTAACCCGAGTATTCTGCATGTGCAAAACTGGCTTGCACCCATTGTATGTAAATGTAGAGCTTATCACACCTGATCATCACATGGTGTCTCAGCACGAAGAACTGTTGCAACGGTGCATACTTAGGGAGAACACTTATACCTTGAAATTTTAGTAAGGGATCATCTTATAAAGCTACCGTCGAACTAAGCAAAATAACATGCATAAAGGATAAACATCACATGCAATCAAAATATGTGACATGATATGGCCATGATCATCTTGCGCCTTTGATCTCCATCTCCAAAGTACCGTCATGATCACCGACATGACACCATGATCTCCATCATCTTGATCTCTATCAATGTGTCGTCACATGGTCGTCTCGCCAACTATTGCTCTTGCAACTATTGCTATCGCATAGCGATAAAGTAAAGCAATTATTTGGCGCTTGCATCTTATGCAATAAAGAGACAACCATAAGGCTTCTGCTAGTTGCCGATAACGTTAACAAAACATGATCATCTCATACAACAACTTATATCTCATCACGTCTTGATCATATCACATCACAACAAGCCCTGCAAAAACAAGTTAGATGTCCTCTACTTTGTTGTTGCAAGTTTTACGTGGCTGCTACGGGCTGAGCAAGAACCGTTCTTACCTACGCATCAAAACCACAACGATTTTTCGTCAAGTATGGGCTGTTTTAACCTTCAACAAGGACCAGAAGTAGCCACACTCGATTCAACTAAAGTTGGAGAAACTGACACCCGTCAACCACCTGTGTGCGAAGCACGTCGGTAGAACTAGTCTCACATAAGCGTACGCATAATGTCGGTCCAGGCCGTTTCATCCAACAATACCGCTGAATCAAAGTATGACATGCTGGTAAGCAGTATGACTATTATCGCCCACAACTCACTTGCATTCTGCTCGTGCATATAACATCTACGCATAAACCTGGCTCTGATACCATTGTTGGGGAACGTAGTAATTTCAAAATTTTCCTATGCACACGCAAGATCATGGTGATGCATAACAACAAGCGGGGAGAGTGTTTCCACGTACCCTCGTAGATCGAAAGCGGAGGTGTTATGACAACGCGGTTGATGTAGTCGTACATATTCACGATCGACCAATCCTAGTACCGAACATACGACACCTCCGCGATCTGCACACGTTCAGCTCGGTGACGTCCCACGAACTCACGATCCAGCAGAGTGTCGAGGGAGAGCTTCGTCAGCACGACAGCGTGATGATGGTGATGATGCAGCTACCAGCACAGGGCTTCACCTAAGCACTACAACGATATGACCGAGGTGAATTATGGTGGAGGGGGGCACCGCACACGGCTAAGAGATCAATGATCAACTTGTGTGTCCATGGGGTGCCCCCTCCCCCGTATATAAAGGAGTGGAGGAGGGGGAGATGGCCGGCCTCCTAGGCGTGCCCAAGGGGGGAGTCCTACTCCCGGTGGGAGTAGGATTCCCCCTTCCCTAGTTGGAGTAGGAGAGGGAAGGAAGGGAGAGAAGGAGAGAAGGAAAGGGGCCCCCGCCCCCTTCCCAATTCGGATTGGGCTTGGGGGAGGGGGAGGGGCGCCCCCACCTTGGCCGCCTCCTCCTCCTTTCCACTAAGGCCCAATAAGGCCCATTGATTCCCCGGGGGGTTTCGGTAACCTCCCGGTACTCCGGTAAATGCCCGAACTCACCCCGAACAATTCCGATGTCCAAACATAGCCATCCGATATACCGATCTTTATGTCTCGAGCATTTCGAGACTCCTCGTCATGTCCGTGATCATATCCGGGACTTCGAACTACCTTCGGTACATCAAAACACATAAACTCATAATACCGATCGTTAAGCGTGCGGACCCTACGGGTTCGAGAACTATGTAGACATGACCGAGACACGTCTCTGCTACGTCTTGAGCTAGCGTTGGTTTTCCCCGAAGAGGAGAGGGTGATGCAGCAAGTGCAGCGTAAGTATTTCCCTCAGTTTTGAGAACCAAGGTATCAATCCAGTAGGAGGCTCCTCAAAAGTCCCACGCACCTACACAAACAAACTGAGAACTCGCAACCAACACAATAAAGGGGTTGTCAATCCCTTCACGGCCACTTACGAAAGTGAGATCTAATAAAGATAGTAATGATATATTTTTGGTATTTTATAATATAGATGCAAAAAGTAAAGATGCAAATAAAAGTAGATTGAAAGCAAATATGATAGGAGATAGACCCGGGGGCCATAGGTTTCACTAGAGGCTTCTCTCGAGATAGCATAAGTATTACGGTGGGTGAACAAATTACTGTCGAGCAATTGATAGAAAAGCGCATAGTTATGAGATTATCTAGGCATGATCATGTATATAGGCATCACGTCCATAACAAGTAGACCGACTCCTGCCTGCATCTACTACTATTACTCCACACATCGACCGACTCCTGCCTGCATCTAGAGTATTAAATTCATAAGAATAGAGCAACGCATTAAGAAAGATGACATGATGTAGTAGAGGGATAAACCCTTGCAATATGATATAAACCCCATCTTGTTATCCTCGATGGCAACAATACAATACGTGTCTTGCAACCCTTTCTGTCACTGGGTAATAACACCGCAAGATTGATCCCAAAGCTAAGCACTTCTCCCATGGCAAGAAAGATCAATCTAGTAGGCCAAACCAAACTGATAATTCGAAGAGACTTGCAAAGATAACCCAATCATACATAAAAGAATTCAGAGAAGATTCAACTATTATTCATAGATAAACTTGATCATAAACTTACAATTCATCGGATCTCGACAAACACACCACAAAATGAGATTACATCGAATAGATCTCCACAAGAGAGGGGGAGAATATTGTATTGAGATCCCAAAAGAGAGAAGAAGCCATCTAGCTAATAACTATGGACCCGTAGGTCCGTGGTAAACTACTCAGAACTCATCGGAGGGGCAAGGATGTTGATGTAGAGGCCCTCCATGGTTGATTCTCCCTCCGACAGAACGCCGGTGAAGGCTCCAAGATGGGATCTCGCTATTATATTACCCCTTTTGGATGTTTATGGGCTTTTTTACACATTTATATCATTTTTGGGACTAACCTACTAACCGGAGGCCCAGCCCATATTGCTGTTTTTTTGCGTATTTCAGTATTTCGAAGAAAAGGAATATCAAACACAGTCCAAATGGAATGAAACCTTCGGCAGCATTACTTTTGGAACAAATCTGATCCGGAGAGCCTGGAGTGCAAGTCAAGAAAGCTCCGAGGGCCCCACGAGATAGGAGGGCGCGCCCCCTATCTCGTGGGCCCCTCGGGCGTCCACCGACGTACTTCTTCCTCCTATATATATCCACGGACCCCAAAAACATCCAGGAGCACCACGAAACACATTTTCCACCGCCGTAACCTTCTGTAACCGCGAGATCCCATCTTGGAGCCTTTGTCGGCACTCTGCCGGAGGGGCAATCGACTATGGAGGGCTTCTACATCAACACCATAGCCCCTCCGATGAGTTGTGAGTAGTTTACCATAGACCTACGGGTCCATAGTTATTAGCTAGATGGCTTCTTCTCTATTTTTGGATCTCAATACAATGTTCTCCCCCTCTCTTGTGGAGATCTATTCGATGTAATCTCTTTTTGCGGTGTGTTTCTCGATATCCGATGAATTGTGGGTTTATGATCAAGTTTACCTATGAATAATATTGGAATCTTCTCTGAATTCTTTTATGTATGATTGAGTTATCTTTGCAAGTCTCTTCGAATTATCAGTTTGGTTTGGCCTACTAGATTGATCTTTCTTGCCATGGGAGAAGTGTTTAGCTTTGGGTTCAATCTTGTGGTGATCTTACCCAGTGACAGAAAGGGTTGCAAGACACGTATTGTATTGTTGCCATCGAGGATAACAAGATGGGGTTTATATCATATTGCATGTGTTTATTCCTCTACATCATGTCATCTTGCTTAATGCGTTCCTCTGTTCCTATGAACTTAATACTCTAGATGCATGCTGGACAGCGGTCGATGTGTGGAGTAATAGTAGTAGATGCAGGCAGGAGTCGGTTTACTTGTTATGGACGTGATGCCTATATACATGATCATGCCTAGATAATCTCATAACTATGCGCTTTTCTATCAATTTCTCAACAGTAATTTGTTCACCCACCGTAATACTTATGCTCTCGAGATAAGCCTCTAGTGAAACCTATGGCCCCCGGGTCTATCTCTTATCATATTTGCTTTCAATCTAGTTTTATTTGCATCTTTACTTTTTGCATCTATATTACAAAATACCAAAAATATATTATTATCTCTCTATCAGATCTCACTTTCGCAAGAGGCCGTGAAGGGATTGACAACCCCTTTATCGCGTTGGTTGCGAGTTCTCAGTTTGTTTGTGTAGGTGCGTGGGACTTTTGAGGAGCCTCCTACTGGATTGATACCTTGGTTCTCAAAACTGAGGGAAATACTTACGCTACACTTGCTGCATCACCCTCTCCTCTTCGGGGAAAACCAACGCAAGCTCAAGATGTAGCAAGAAGGATTTCTGGCGCCGTTGCCGGGGAGGTCTTCGCTCAAGTCAAGACATACCAAGTACCCATCACAAACCCATCTCCCTCGCATTTATATTATTTGCCTCTCGTTTTCCTCTCCCCCACTTCACCCTTGCCGTTTTATTCGCCCTATCTTCCCAATCTCCTCCTCTCTTTTCGCTTGCCTTTTCTGGTTGGTCGTTGACCTTGTCGTCGTGGCTAGCTCAGTTTTTATCCCTTCGTCTCCCGACTTTGAAGTTCTCCACTTCAAACAAAGACAAGGTGAAAATTTAAAAGATGCTTGGTTTAGGATGTTAGAGTCGTATCGTAGTTGTGCCCTAGAAGGAGATTTCAAAATTTTAATTCGCAATTTTTACATTGGGTTATACTTACCCCACAAACAACTCCTTGATGCTGCCGCAGAAGGGGAATTTATTGAGATTGATCCTAGTTCCGCTTATGAAATTTTAGAGGGGATAGTAGGAATACTTCCCCGACAAGAAAGATCATATTTATCTCTTGAAGGAACCCAAATTTTAGAGAAACTTCTTGAATTGCAAAAACTTGTTGAACCTTTTAAGAATATTGTTGCAAGTATTAACCGCATGAACAATTTGATCACACTTTACAATAAGCGGTTGGATGCCTTAGATCTTAGGATCTCTAAGCATGAAGGGAAATGCAAAGAGCCTTCCGGACTTGAGCATAACCCCATTAAAAAGACAAGTGCCAAAGATGGCACCAGTTAGATCTATCTTCGCTTTTATGCCTAGCTAGGGGCGTTAAACGATAGCGCTAGTTGGGAGGCAACCCAATTTTTCTTTATGTTTTTTGTTTTTGCTCCTGTTTAGGAATAAATCTTGCATCTACTCTCTGTTTAGATATGTTTTTATCTTTTAATTAGTGTTTGTGCCAAGTAGAACCTATAGGATAACCTACGATGTTAGTTGATTTGATTCTCCTGAAAAACAGAAACTTTGCGCGCATGAATATAATTTTGTTAAATCACAGGAACATGATTTTGCGTTGATTATTTTTGCTGCTATTCAATAGACAAATTTTCCAGCACTTCCTATTTTTGTAGGATTTTTAGAGTTCCAGAAGTTTGCGTTAGTTACAGATTTCTACAGACTGTTCTGTTTTTGACAGATTCTGTTTTTCGTGTGTTGTTTACTTGTTTCGATGCATCTATGGCTAGTAAATTAGTTTATGAACCGTAAAGAAGTTGGAATACAGTAGGTTTAACACCAAAATAAATAAAGAATGAGTTCATTGCAGTACCTTATGTGGTGGTTTTGTTTTCTTTCACTAACGGAGCTTATAAGATTTCCTGTTGAGTTTTGTGTTGTGAAGTTTTCAAGTTTTCGGTAAAGCTTTTATGGACTATGGAATAAAGGGTGGTGTCGGTGTAAAAACCGGCGGATCTCGGGTAGGGGTTCCCGAACTGTGTGTCTAGGCGGATGGTAACAAGAGACAAGGGACACGATGTTTTTACCCAGGTTCGGGCCCTCTCGGTGGAGGTAAAACCCTACTCCTGCTTGATTAATATTGATGATATGGGTAGTACAAGAGTAGATCTACCACGAGATCAGAGAGGCTAAACCCTAGAAGCTAGCCTATGGTATGATTGTTGTTCGTCCTATGGACTAAAACCCTCCGGTTTATATAGACACCGGAAAGGGTTAGGGTTACACAGAGTCGGTTACAATGGTAGGAGATCTACATATCCGTATCGCCAAGCTTGCCTTCCACGCCAAGGAAAGTCCCATCCGGACACGGGACGAAGTCTTCAATCTTGTATCTTCATAGTCTAGGAGTCTGGCCAACGGTGATAGTTCGGCTATCCGGACACCCCCTAATCCAGGACTCCCTCAGTAGCCCCTGAACCAGGCTTCAATGACGACGAGTCCGGCGCGCATATAGTCTTCGGCATTGCAAGGCGGGTTCCTCCTCTGAATACTTGATAGAAGATTTTGAACACAAGGATAGTGTCCGGCTCTGCAAAATAAGTTCCACATACCACCGTAGAGAGAATAATCTTTACACAAATTTAATCTGCTGACGTATTTTGTGGCGTCACATCACAACCAAGCCTTTACTGGAATCATTTTTACTGTCCCACCTCAGCGCGTTTAGCGAGGCGGTTTCCTTAGCACGTCTTGTCAAAGCAGAGATCGTGTCCCCTTATTCTGGGATTGTCATCAATACGGGCATGGGTAACCCAACCACGCCATTGATTACGGCGCTTGGGAGATAAGCGAGTTTTATCAGGCTGGTGGGGACGCATAGTTTCGTCCGTCCATATAAGGGGATAAGGATCCACCTTTCTATCTACGCCTTCTTCCTCCTTTGCTTATCCATTTCCGCGCACTAGAGCTCCAACGCCCAAGTCCGCACATCTCGCCTCAACCTTCCCCAGCCATGTCCGGAGCGGGAGGCAAGTGGATGGTCTCCTCCATAACGGAAGAACAAGTCAAAAAGCTGCAGAAGGCCGGATACTTGTCCAGCGACATCGCGCATCGGCTCCCTGACAAGGGGCAGATCCTTCCAACCCCCAGGCCCCATGAGAGGGTGGTGTTCCTCACCCACTTCCTCCGCGGACTAGGCTTTCCTCTTCACCCATTTGTCCGCGGGCTCATGTTCTACTATGGCCTAGATTTCCATGATCTGGCCCCGAATTTCATCCTCAACATCTCGGCGTTCATCGTCGTGTGCGAGGCCTTCCTCTGCATCCAGCCCCACTTCGGCTTATGGCTGAAGATTTTTAATGTCAAGCCGAAGGTAGTGGGCGGCCGCCAAGCGGAGTGCGGAGGTGCCATGGCGGGCTGGATGGCCAACGTCCTATGGCTCGAGGGCTCCTTTATGGAGACAATAAAGGGGTGGCAATCGGGGTGGTTCTACATCACCGAGCCGCGCGAACCCAAATGGGCGGCGGCCCCCGAATTCCGATCCGATTTCCCCACACGGCTTACCTCCTGGAATACAACTCATGATTTTTATTTGTCGCATAATGTCTTCTAACGCCGAATACAACCATGTAGCCCACCCAAGGATGAGCTTCCCACTTTGTCGAGCGGCTCTCTGGGTTCGTCGGATGTGAATAGCACTTCACTTCCGACGGCCTCCTCCCCTCGCGATGCAGAAGACACCACGATGGAGTCCCAAAAGGGGCCCATTGAAAGTGCGTTATGTCGACTAGAGGGGGGGTGAATAGGCGATTTTTATGAATTCTTCACTGAGGAATTTGCCGGTGAGGAAATTCCTTAGCGAAGAACTATTAGCAGCGGAATAAGTACTCAGAAGAAGCATAACAGAATACAAGAATGGTCATCATGATGAAATGAAGACTAGCACAGAGTACAGAAAGCGTAATCACAGGATAACACAAGATGAAGACAAACAGACTGAAGAAATTGAACTGAGGAAATTGAGAAAGTCTTCAGTCAAAGTCTTCAAACACATATATGAACAAACACTCGACACAGTAATGAGGAAATGAAAGGGTTGAGGAAATAGAACCAGTAGGTTGGTGAAGACAATGATTTGGTAGACCAGTTCCAACTGCTGTCTCAGTTGTACGTCTGGTTGGAGCGGCTGAGTATTTAAACTCGAGGACACGCAGTCCTGGACACCCAGTCACTGAGCACGCAGCTCAGGACACCCAGTCCTCACCGTATTCTCCTTGAACTAAGATCACACAGATCCCGTCCAATCACTCGTGGTAAGTCTTCAGGCGACTTCCAAACCTTCACAGACTTGGTCACTCGGTGATCCACAATTCCTCTTGGATGCTCTAGACCTTGACGCCTAACCGTCTGGAAGAAGCACAGTCTTCAAAGGTAACAAGCGTCCGATCCACGCGGGATCAATTTCTTCATTGATGCTCAATCACTTTGGGTTTTGTAGGTGTTTGGGTTTGGGATTTTCCTCACTTGATGATTTTCGCTCAAAGTCCTCGGAGGATGGGTTGCTCTCAAATGACAAGTGTCAAGTTCTCTCGGAGCAGCCAACCAGCTAGTGGTTGTAGGGGCGGCTATTTATAGCCTAGGGAGCAGCCCGACATGATAAGACATAAATGCCCCTCAATGATATGACCGTTAGGTGGATAAGATATTTTGGGACAGCTGGCGCGCAGCACAGCAACGATCGGAAATTTGACTCTCAAATTCCTTAGGGCTATCATGTTCCTCACTGTGTAGGTAATTCGCACTGACGAATTCCTAACTCCTCAGTCAGAACAAATTCATCAGCGACCAGAAGAACTTCGTCTCTGTCACTGAAGAAAGTGACTGAACTGTATGAGATTTCCAAAGGCTTCACTCGAAGGGATTGGTAGGTGTAGGATTTTGAGTTGAGCATCACATGGAAATTTTTCCTTAGTATTTCCTCGACCCCCTTTAACAGTACGGTGTTTCCTATGACTCAAGAAAGAGAAAATGAAACTACGAAAACAAAAGTCTTCATGCTTCATGTTCCATAAATGAATACCAAGTCTTCAAGGTCACACCAATTTCTTCACTTTCAAAGTCTTCAGAAAGTCTTCAGAATATCAAAGTCTTCAGTTGAAGAACTTCATTTTTAGGGGTCGACTTTCTCTGTAAATATCAAACTCCTCATAGACTTATAGACCTATGTACACTCACAAACGCATTAGTCCCTTAACCTATAAGTCTTCAATACACCAAAATCACTAAGGGGCACTAGATGCACTTACAATCTCCCCCTTTTTGGTGATTAATGACAACATAGGTTAAGTTTTCAACGGGGATAAGTATGTGAAGTGTATATACTGATATTAAGGAATTTGATTACAAGATATAGAAGAACTCCCCCTGAAGATGTGCATAGTGAGGAATTTGCTTTTGAGGCAATGCACATTTGAAGAGTTGAATCATGGAGATCTCCCCCTATATCTTGTAATTCATACACGCATTTGATATATAATATGAAGAATTTGAAATGCATGACGAAATATGGTGCCTGATGAGATTCAGCATGCGTGCAAAGTCATTAACGAGAAATAAGCATGCAGAGCACAATGCAACAAAAGTATCAGCGCACCATCGGGTTTAAGATTACAACTCGATCCAAATAAAAGTTTCAGAAGAACGAGAGTTGTAACTTAAAAAAATGCCCTTAATATAGACCCGCTTGAAGACTAACTTAAATTTCTCCCCCTTTGTCATCAAATGACCAAAAGGATTGAAACTGAGGACTAACACCCCTGAAGAATTTCAAGTTGATGGAGGAGCGCCAGCGTTGTCGGGGTTGTTTGTTGGAGCAGGGCCTGCCGCAGTGTCGTCCAAATCTTCATACTCATCAGTGTCACGTGATGAAGAATAAGAGCTGGCCAGCAAGGAAGGGACTTTGACCTTCTTGAATTTCTTCGGTGGAGGTGCAGACTAGTCAAATTCTTCGTTGAGACCCATATTCTTCAGATCTGCAGCGCTGTAGACATGAGAGAGAACAACCCAGCTGCGGTTGAGGGTTTCATGGAGGTAGTAGTGGTTCTTCTTCACTGCATTGTGTGTTGAGGTCATGTTGTGAAGAATTGAACCAAACTGACGCTTGACCCATTTATGATTGCGATCAACCTTCTGATGAAGACTGAGGAGTAACTCACGATCAGTCATCACCCTGGGTGCTGTGGCTTGAGGATTTTGCTTGGCTGAGGTATTGGCGGCAGAGTCATGGGTGGCAGAATCGTTATTGGTAGAGTAAGATGCAGCCTTGCGAAATTGACCATCCAATGGATGAATGCCTTCATCGATCATAGCAGCGGCCTTGCCTTTATCATCAGCTGATGAAACTGTCCGTTTGAGGACTTCAATGGGAGGCAAGTAGCTACCGTGATTCAGAGTGTCAGCTTTGTAATTCAGTGAAGATCTTGTCCTGATGAATCTCATAATCCAAGGAGCATAGGGCTTCAGCTCGAATGGTGACATAGCAATATTGGTCAGAGTCCTCATGACGAAATCATGGAAGTTTATGGGAACACCATGAATGATATTGAAAAGCATATTCTTCATGATGCCAACGACTTCTTCATCATTTGAGTCATGGCCTTTGATAGGACTCATTGTCTTTGTCAGAATTCGATAGACAGTCCGAGGCACATACAATAATTCCTTGACGAGGAATTTGGTTCTTGGGGCCTGCCTTGGCTTCAAGGGCTTCATCAACACTTGCATATAGTGATTTGGAAGTTCTGGTTTGTTGTAGATACAACGAGCATCACAACTGGAGGACTGAGTGGTAGAGCATGAAGCAATTCAGTTGCTGGTGCCTTGTAGTGAGTATTTTCAGACATCCAGTCTAATACCCATGTGTTCACGTCTTCAGCATTTCCGGTGATGTGCAGGGTTGCATAAAATTGAAGAATGAGTTCTTCATTCCAGTCACAGATATCAATGTAGAAATTTAGAAGTCCTGCATCGTGAAGAACACTGAGGAGTGGCTCAAAGCCGGGCAGAGACTCCATGTCCACATGAGGAATATGTGCATGATCGAAGACTTTGTCTTTGTTGAAGAGCACCGAGGAATAGACATTGGCTTGGCTGGCAGTCCAGAAACGCCTCTTCCTTATGCGAGCAGAATCATATGGATTATAGTCAGTGAAGAATACATGCTCGACAAAGAAATCTTCAGCCTTGAACTTCTGTTTGCTTGAGAACGGATTCTTTTGCTTTGGCAGAGGAATGTCAGTGAGTTGCATCACCACCTCAGGAATCGCGAGCTCAGGTTCTTCAGGCTGAGGAATTTCTTGTTCCTCAATAGGTGCAGTTTGAGGATCAGCAGCAGCAGGTTCATCAGCACTAGTGGCTGGAATTTCTCCATGCACAGAGAGAGTGGGTTGAGTTTCTTCAGAGCCCAATTGAACTGTTTGTGCAGGGGACTGAGGTATCTGTTGGAGCGGGGTGAAGAGAGGAGTATTGGGATGCTGACTTTCCCAAAAGTCATCATTCATCACAGGTGTGGTGCATCCTATATCCATATCTTCATCTTCAATTTCCTCAACGCCAGCCTCTTCAGCTGTGAACTGAGGCATAGGTGAGGAAATGTCTGGCGTTGAGGGGATTGCGTCCATCTCAATTTCTTCATCAATCTGCTCTGACGAAGCAGCAGAATGATGTTCTTCATCAGATCCGATGGGGATCTGATAGTCTTCTCCAAAAGGAACAAGGTCCTTTGACGGCATGGAGGAAATTGGAACAACATCAATTGGATTTTCAAGTGAGCTGGTCATTGGCTTCATTTTCTTCGCAGCCGAAGAATTTGACACAGCTGATGCCTTCCTTTTCTTCACTGCAGCTCGCTCTGCAGCCTTTGTCTTCTTCACATCAAATGCACATGGAAGAATTGGAGTTGGTGTAGGTGCAGATGGAGCTGAGGAATCTGGTTGATTTTCTTCAGGCGTAACTGATGCAGTTGCCCTGACTTCTTCAGTTTCTTCAGGCGCACCACTAGTGGATGCCCTGGCAATTTCTTCAGCGGCTGGAATGGGATCGTCAGCCCTGGAACTAGCATTTTCATCAGCAGCCTGAACTTCATCAGCGGTGCTGGCATGTTCTTTAGTCGGCTGAGCTGAGGCTTCAGCCTGAGGAATTTCATGTTGTGTTGAGGCTGCAACATTGGTGAATTTCTTCGTCAGGTTGACGAATCTGACCTTGGCCCCTTGCCAATCAGCATAATAAGCATCAAAGTTTTTGCTGAGGTCTTGAATTTCAGTCTGGACCTTGAGAAGTTCTTCAGGTGTCATTTTGACAATGTTTTTCTTCAGGAACTTCTCCTTACTGTATTGAGCTTTCTTGATCTCTCTTGCCTTTTCAAACTTCCATTTCTCTTCAGTGATGAAATGGGTCAACATATGACTTTGTCCAGGAGTCAGATGAAAATCAGGCATTGGGGTGTTTGGATCCTTGTGCCAGAGATCAATATAATCGAGGATTTTCCTCGGATCCAACAGCAGTGGCACAGATGTGCGTTTGGCTCTAGAGGCCTTCACCTGTCTGTCTTTGATGATTTCTGCGAGTTCATCATCAGAAGCTTCATCATCAGATGGCACATGGAATGCGACCTGTTTCTTCTTCGGACTTGGCCGAGGACCTCATCCAGCTGTTGCTTTGGTCTTCAGCAGAGTCGGGCCAAATGATGAAATTGGTGCAGCTGAGGAACTTGCTGAGACACCAGAGGCAATCGAGAAACCAGCAGTCCTTTGACATGTAGTCAAATGCACAGGAGCTGAGGACTTTGTCGGAACTGCTGAGGACTTGGGTGGAGCAGGAGCAGTGTGAGGAATTTGCCATGAGGGCGCTGCTAAGGAACTTGGCCATGAGGGCGCTGATGGTGAAGCACTTGGCTTACGAGCAGGCTTCTTTGGCATGGATGTCCTCGGTTGGACCGAGGCCTTAGTAGCAGTAGCAGTGGTAGAATCCTCATTGAATTTCTTCACTACCTCCTTGGCTTGTCTTGCCAATTTGGCTTGGCGCTTAGCCCATTCTTCATGAAAGTCCTCACCACGTTTGATGCTGGTGGGATCAGCTACTTGGCCAGGTGCCAATGGAGCTCTTGGGCATGGAGGATTGAGGGCGAATTTCTTCATGTACTTTGGAGTTACATATCTGTATTCCCTCCATTCCCTTGCCCATCTCCGTTCAATCTTCTGAATGCGCACCTTGCGCTGAATTTTGTTTTCTTTGCCATATTTTGCTTCATCAGGTGTGCAATAGTCAGCATAAATTTCCTCAGGGATCTCAAACGCAGTCATAACCTCGGGTTTCTTTCCTCCCTTCTGCGGCTTCTTACCGTCTGCCATATTCTTCAGGTGAGGAATTTGAACAATTGAGTTCTCTGAAGAAGTATGCAGTTTTTCTTCGAGGAACGCTGCAAATGAGTTAAGTTGATGAGAACCTAGTGATTCAGCAGCAGACATGAGTACCTGTGAACAGAGTACAGGTGCGAGGAATTTGGAGAGGTCATATGCGTTCTGAGAAGGTTTTTCGAAAAGAACAAGTTTTGAGGAATTTGACCAGATGGGCCTTGAAGAATTTCACTAAGCAATCTTTGTCTTAGGTTCCAGAGTTGTATAGATCGAGGATCCACACAATTGAGGAATCTTGAGGAAAATCATTGCTTAGAGAAACGAATCAAGAGCATAGTTTGTTTGAGGTGTTCATATATGTGAAGATTTGAAGAATAAACACCTTTGAAGATTTTCAGGAAAGTTTGAGAATCAAAGTGAGTAATAAAAGTAACTTTTAATTACTCGAAATGAAGAACACGATGAACAGAGAAGAACAGATGGGAAGTTCGTCAGGTTAGATCTTCCTTGCCCTAACTCGGCGGAGGAAGACAGCTACGGCGGCGGAGTGAAGATTTCCGCGGTCGACGTGAGTACAGCGGCGACGAGGTTGAGGCAGCGAAGCTCTTCCTCACCGGCGACGATGGAGTAGCGGTGGCGCTAGGGTTTGAGGAGCTCGAGCGGGAGAGAGATGGTCGAGCGGAGTAAATGAAGTGAGGAAGGGGAGAGGGGTATTTATAGACACGGTGAAAAACTGTTCGCCCGAAGATTTTGGACGAACGTGCCCCTGCCCTTTCTCCTTCACGCGACATGTGTCACCCACGTACTGTGTAGTGGAGATCGTGTATGATCGTGGGTGAATAGAATAATGCATCGTGAGACGCGGAACAGTTTGAGCGGCAAAACCGAAAATTTGGATAAGATTTGTTTTAAAGTTTCGTTCGCAATTTCTTCAGCTGACAAGGACACATTGAAGATTTTGAACGAGTTTCAAATAGAACGCACATGAAGAATTTGTGAATAGATTGGGTTGAGTATAGCATAGAGGGGGAAGGGTCCGATCACATTCACTTAGCAGAAAAAGCAACTTGAAGAAATAGCTATAAGTGAATGCTGTAGAGGACATAAACTCATATATGTTTATATAGCCAATGAAGAAAAACGAAGGAACCAGTGAAGATTTTGAAAAGTTGAAGAATTTGAAAAACTGAAGAATTTCAAAACTGAGAAAAAAAACTCAAATTGAAAATTTTCAACTTTTTGTGGTGGCGTGACCCACGTATAAGAATGATGATTTCAGACACCGCGTGCAATTGTCGTAGGGTTCTGAGAATCAAATTCTTCATTAATTTCTTCACACTTAGAGTGTTATTCTTCATTGATTGAAGAAAATTGTTTCTTCATGTGTTGCACATCTAAGTCATCAATTTTGCATAAGTGTTAGGATGTGTGTCCTTTTCAAAGAACATTCGAAGATTCTAAGATATTTAGCTCACACCGCAACTTGCTAAATCTCTTCTCATCCAAGGGCTTAGTGAAGATATCAGCTAGCTGTTCTTCAGTCTTCACATGCTCGATGGAGATGTCGCCCTTCAACACATGGTCACGAAGAAAATGATGACGAATTTGAATGTGCTTTGTCTTCGAGTGCTGAACTGGGTTGTGAGCAATCTTGATGGCACTCTCATTGTCGTAGAGGAGAGGCACATTCTTCACGTTGACTCCATAGTCCTTGAGTGTTTGCTTCATCCAAAGCAGTTGAGCACAGCAAGAGCCAGCAGCAATGTATTCAGCTTCCGCAGTAGACAGTGATACACAGTTCTGTTTCTTCAAGGACCAACAGACCAAAGATCGTCCGAGGAAATGACAAGTGCCAGAGGTTGACTTGCGGTCCACACGATCACCAGCATAGTCAGAGTCAGAATATCCAATGAGATCAAAGACAGAGCCCTTGGGGTACCATAATCCTAGTGTTGGTGTGTGAGCTAGATATCGAAGAATATGCTTCACAGCCTTATGGTGTGATTCCTTCGGTGCAGCTTGAAATCGGGCACACATGCAAACACTAAGCATTATATCTGGCCTAGATGCACATAAGTACAATAAAGAACCAATCATGGAGCGGTATACCTTGTGATCGAAGTCAATACCATTTTCATCGGTGCATAGATGGCCTTTTGTGGGCATAGGAATTTTGACGCCTTTGCAATCTTGCATGCCGAATTTCCTCAGTACATCTTTGAGGTATTTCTCCTAAGATATGAATATGCCATTGCGCTGTTGACGAATTTGAAGACCTAAGAAGAATTTCAACTCTCCCATCATAGACATTTGATATTCTTCACTCATCATATAGGCAAATTCATCACTATAACGTTGGTCAGTACAGCCAAAGATAATATCATCAACATATATTTGGCACACAAATAGTTCACCATCATAAGATTTAGTAAAGAGAGTAGGGTCGAGTGAACCGGGTGTGAAGCCATTCTTCACGAAGAATTCCTTCAATGTATCATACCACGCCCGAGGGGCTTGCTTGAGGCCATAGAGGGCCTTATTAAGTTTGAAGACTTTGTCAGGATTCTTTGGATCTTCAAAACCTGGGGGTCGAGCAACATATACTTCTTCCTCAAGCTTACCATTGAGGAATGCACTTTTCACATCCATTTGATATAAGATGATATCATGATGATTAGCATAAGCAAGTAATATGCGAATAGCCTCAAGTCTAGCAACAGGTGCAAAAGTTTCATCGAAATCAATTCCTTCAACATGTGTGTAGCCTTGAGCTACTAGTCGTGCCTTATTCCTTACCACAAGGCCATTTTCATCTTGCTTGTTGCGGTAGATCCACTTTGTGCCAATGATATTATGCTTGCGAGGATCTGGACGTTTGACCAGTTCCTAGACATTGTTGAGCTCGAACTGATGTAATTCTTCTTGCACAGCCTGAATCCACTCCGGCTCCAGAAATGCTTCATCTACCTTAGTGGGCTCTGTGATAGAGACAAAAGCATAGTGCCCACAAAAGTTAGATAAATGTGAAGCTTTTGAGCGTGTGAGAGGACCTGGCGCTTCAATGTCATCGATGATCTTGTCAACTTGTACCTCTTTTGCAACGCGAGGATGAGCTGGTTGACGTCGAGGTATTTGATCATTTTCCTCAGCACCATTTTCTTCATCATTATCTTCAGGTGCGTCAGCTCGACGTTCTTCGCGTACTGGAATGAATTCTTCAGCAAGTTCTTCAGTAGGAATGACATCCTCAGTTGCCTTGAACTTGATAGAATCCTCGGGTGCTGGTTCATCTAACACAGAAGGTAGGTGCTCTCCTTGCGAGCCATTAGTTTCATCGAACCACACATCTACAGTTTCAACAATCTTGTGAAGAGCGATGTTGAAGACTCTGTAGGTGTGCGAGTCCTTTCCGTAACCAAGCATAAAACCTTCATGTGCTTTCGGTGCAAACTTAGAATTGTGGTGAGGATCTCTAATCAAACATCTAGCACCGAAGACTTTGAAATAACTCACATTGGGTTTCTTGTCAGTGAGGAGTTCATAGGCCGTCTTCTTGAAGAATTTGTGAAGATATACTTTGTTGATGATGTGGCACGCACTATCAATTGCATCAATCCAAAAACGATGAGGCGTTTTGTATTCATCAAGCATAGTGCGAGCCATCTCAACAAGAGTTCTGTTCTTGCGCTCCACGACGCCATTTTGCTGAGGAGTATAAGGAGCAGATAACTCATGAGTAATACCAAGTTCATCAAGATAGTCATCAAGACCGGAATTCTTGAACTCAGTTCCATTGTCACTTCTGATGTGCTTGATCTTCACACCAAAGTTGGTTGAAGCCCTCGAGGAAAATCATTTGAAGAGTTCCTGCACTTCGTGTTTGTAAGTAACAATGTGTACCCATGTGTATCGAGAGTAATCATCAACAATGACAAAACCATATAGAGATGCAACATTAGAGAATGCTGAGTAATGATTTGGTCCGAAGAGGTCCATGTGAAGCAATTCGAATGGACGAGTAGTGGTCATGATAGTCTTCGCTGGATGCTTGGCCTTGGTCATTTTTCTAGCTTCACAGGCTCCGCATAAGTGATCCTTGAGGAATTTGACATTTTCAATGCCAATGACATGCTTCTTCTTCGCAAACGTGTGCAAATTCCTCATGCCTGCGTGACCAAGTCGTCGATGCCATAGCCAGCCTTCTGAAGCTTTTGCAAGTAGACACATGGCTGGTTGTGGTCCTGTAGAGAAATCAACAATATACAAGTCTCCTCTCCTAAAGCCTTCGAAGACTTTGGAATTGTCAGCTTCCATAATCACAACACAGCGATACTTGCCAAAGACAACAACCATATCAAGATCACAAAGCATTGAGACTGACATGAGGTTGTATCCTAAGGACTCAACAAGCATGACTTTGTCCATGTGTTTATCCTTAGAGATCGCAACCTTACCAAGACCCAATACCTGACTTTTGCCTTTGTCGGCAAAGATGATATGCTTCAGATGTGATGGTGATAAGGGAGCATCCATCAAAAGATTCTTGTCACCAGTCATGTGATTTGTACATCCACTATCGAGGACCCATTCAGTGGTTTTGGGTTGATCATCCTGCAGATGAATTAGTGTAACTTACAATCTCATATGCTTCATCAATGAAGAATATGATATCAAGTTCATCAGATGAATTTCATCAAGCGGTAAAAAGATATAGCAGTAGGAGGACGTGTGAAATGAAGATTCATTTCATCATGGTTAGCCTGCGTCCTATCAGGCAGTTTGTCAGGTCCCCAGCAAATTCTTCAGACGTTAAGGCATGTCTGGAGACCTGACCCTGCAGAAGAGATTAGTTCTTTTTCTTCACCACCCACATCTGAAGGGGTGGCAAAGAGTTCCTAACTCTGCGAGCACCATATGAGAATGGTGGCATAGAAGCCAAACCATTTCGTTTCACATAAGAGGGGTTAGGGTAAGCATATGAATAAGCAGAGAAATTCTTCGAGGACTTATGAACATAATGATTTGAAGAATAATGTGCATATTCGTAGCCCTTAGCTCTACCCTGCGAAACAGAGTTGTTAGCACGATGCTAATCATAAGAGGACTTTGATCCAGTTGAGGAATTTGATCCATGTGAGGAATTTTGACCGTATGAGGAGTTTGATCTGGGGTTCCTATTCTTCACAGGTGGTGTCATGAGGACATTCACCTGAAGACTTTCAACATAACTTTTGGGAACCCAGATTTTCTTCATAGGGGAACCGTTCCTGCAGTTAGTCCCAACATATCTAGCAAATACTTCACCATTCTGATTTTTGAACAGTTTATAGTTGGAGTCAAATGACTCATCAGAAGAATGAGGAGATTCACATGTAAAGCCAGATAACAAGGATGGATCAACTGGAGGTCCCTTTGCAGCAACCCATGATGTTTTGGGGTACTACTCAGGTTTCCAATATGTTCCATCAGCATTAATTTTCCTCTCAAAGGCAATACCCTCTTTCCTAGGGTTTCTGTTGAGGATCTGCTTTTTGAGCACATCACAAAGAATCTGATGCCCTTTGAGGCTTTTGTACATGCCTGTCGTGTATAGTTCCTTCAGCCCTGCATCGTTAGTGATACTAGCAATGTCCTCAAATGAGGAATTTGTGATAGCAGAGGCAGGTGAAGAATTTGTAACAGTTGAAGCATTTGAACATTCAGGTGAAGAATTAGCAGATTCACGTTCAATGCACTTTAAGCATGGAGGAACAAATTCTTCCTGAGAAGCGCTGATTTGTTGAGAAAGTAATGAATCGCGCTCCTTCTGAAGATCTTCATAACTCACTCTTAGCTTCTCAAGATCTTGCTTTCTTTGAAGAAATTCATAAGAAAGTTTCTCATGATCAGATAAGAGAGTGTTATGATGACTTTGAAGGTTATCAAGCCTAGACTGAAGTCTCTGAAGATTTTCAGTCAGGGCTTTAGTGCGATCCATTTCTTCACGTAACATATCATCACTCTTAGCTAGCATGTTTTGAACCTTTTCCAAGGCATGTTGTTGTTTGGTGGCAATGCAAACAAGTTTGGTATAGCAAGGTTCAATATCATCATCAGATTCATCATCATCAGATTCACAGTCACTAAATTCAGATGAGGAACATTCGGTTACCTCGTCACCCTTTGCCATGAGACATGATGCAGACGATGATGATTCTGGCTCGAAAGTCATTGTTTTGAGAGATTCCTTGAAGTCCTCAAACCAGGGATCATGACGGGTTCGATGACCTTCATAGACATCAGAGATTCGGTCCCAGATAAGCTTTGCGTTGCAAAGATGCATAATGTGCCTGATTTGATCTCTGGATAGGCAGGAACAGATGATATCCTTCGCCATGCAGTCAAGTTGAGTGTATTTGCGAATATCATATGCATTCGCCAACTTGCATAGATCAGTAAGACCAATCTCAGTGACAGTCCACAGCTCGCTGTCCCTTGCCATGAGGCACTTCCTCATCATGGCCTTCCACTTGGGATAGTCACGACCGTCAAAGATAGGGCATGTCACTTTCTTCATACCTACAGTCGACATAACTAAACTCCAGGCGGTTAAACCAAAATCACACAGAACAAGGGAGTACCTTGCTCTGATACCAATTGAAAGTGCGTTATGTCGACTAGAGGGGGGGGGGGGTGAATAGGCGATTTTTATGAATTCTTCACTGAGGAATTTGCCGGTGAGGAAATTCCTTAGCGAAGAACTATTAGCAGCAGAATAAGTACTCAGAAGTAAGCATAACAGAATACAAGCATGGTCATCATAATGAAATGAAGACTAGAACAGAGTACAGAAAGCGTAATCACAGGATAACACAAGATGAAGACAAACAGACTGAAGAAATTGAACTGAGGAAATTGAGAAAGTCTTCAGTCAAAGTCTTCAAACACAGATATGAACAAACACTCAACACAGTAATGAGGAAATGAAAGGGTTGAGGAAATAGAACCAGTAGGTTGGTGAAGACAATGATTTGGTAGACCAGTTCCAACTGTTGTCTCAATTGTACGTCTGGTTGGAGTGGCTGAGTATTTAAACTCGAGGACACGCAGTCCCGGACACCCAGTCACTGAGCACGCAGCTCAGGACACCCAGTCCTCACCGTATTCTCCTTGAACTAAGATCACACAGATCCCGTCCAATCACTCGTGGTAAGTCTTCAGGCGACTTCCAAACCTTCACAGACTTGGTCACTCGGCGATCCACAACTCCTCTTGGATGCTCTAGACCTTGACGCCTAACCGTCTGGAAGAAGCACAGTCTTCAAAGGTAACAAGCGTCGGATCCACGTGGGATCAATTTCTTCACTGATGCTCAATCACTTTGGGTTTTGTAGGTGTTTGGGTTTGGGATTTTCCTCACTTGATGATTTTCGCTCAAAGTCCTCGGAGGATGGGTTGCTCTCAAATGACAAGTGTCAAGTTCTCTCGGAGCAGCCAACCAGCTAGTGGTTGTAGGGGGCGGCTATTTATAGCCTAGGGAGCAGCCCGACATGATAAGACATAAATGCCCCTCAATGATATGACCGTTAGGTGGATAAGATATTTTGGGACAGCTGGCGCGCAGCATAGCAACGGTCGGAAATTTGACTCTCAAATTCCTCAGGGCTATCATGTTCCTCACTGTGTAGGTAATTCGCACTGACGAATTCCTAACTCCTCAGTCAGAACAAATTCATCAGCGACCAGAAGAACTTCGTCTCTGTCACTGAAGAAAGTGATTGAACTGTATGAGATTTCCAAAGGCTTCACTCGAAGGGATTGGTAGGTGTAGGATTTTGAGTTGAGCATCACATGGAAATTTTTCCTTAGTATTTCCTCGACCCCCTTTAACAGTACGGTGTTTCCTATGACTCAAGAAAGAGAAAATGAAACTACGAAAACAAAAGTCTTCAAGCTTCATGTTCCATAAATGAATACCAAGTCTTCAAGGTCACACCAATTTCTTCACTTTCAAAGTCTTCAGAAAGTCTTCAGAATATCAAAGTCTTCAGTTGAAGAACTTCATTTTTAGGGGTCGACTTTCTCTGTAAATATCAAACTCCTCATAGACTTATAGACCTGTGTACACTCACAAATGCATTAGTCCCTTAACCTATAAGTCTTCAATACACCAAAATCACTAAGGGGCACTAGATGCACTTACACCCAACCAGGAGGAGGTGGTCCTGGAGGCGCCACAAGGCGACCTCCCAGACTCCGGGCGCAAAGGGGGTAAAACCCCAAAGGGCTCTAAGTCCGGCCCTGTGCCGGACTCCTTACCGGAACCTTCAGTGGTTCCGGAGTCCGGCAGACAGCCCCTTCGTAAGAAGGGCGAGACTGCAACGCCGGTGGCCTCCGTCCAACCGGAGGCGCCGGATCATCTGCTGGAGGCGCTTAACGGCGCCTCCATCGACGAGGAGCACCGCACTGTTATGAGTGCGGTGATCCAGAAAGTTCAGTCTGCCAAGAGCGGGCTGACTGAAGCCTTTGCCAGCCTTCTAACAGGCTTTGAGGTAAGTTTTTAAGATATGTAAGAATATTACCGCATAGACAATAGCCCCTGATGCTCAGTTTGGTGTTCGGAAAGAAAAGCCACGCTGAGGATCTAAAAAGATATACACAGGAGTCTAACATAAATATGTCAATATGGGAATGCAGGCTGCGCTTCTGACCTCTGTCGTACTAACTGCGAGGTCAATGCATTGAAGCAGAGCCTCGAGCGGTCCGAGAAGGAGCTCGGCCTTGCCAAGAAGCAGTTCGAGGACAAGGAAGGTAAGTAATACCTCAATAAAGTAGTACCTTATAGAAAAGGATTTGGTTGCAAAAAATGACAGGAATAACGTGGGTATTGCAGGGGCCACGAACGAGGTGGTGACCCTGAAGGAAGCGGTGTCCAAGGCCAAAAACAGTGCGTCCTTGGAGCGCACCGAGCGAGAGAAGCAGGAGGCGCGGGTGGCGGAGGTGCGGCAAGAGCTCCAGGCTCTCGTGGAAAAACACGAGGGTTTGGAGCGTGACTCGAAGACTCGAGAGTCCGAGCTTGCCTTGGCTCTTGAGAGTGCCAAAGCCGCTAAGGCCGAAGCCTAGAGGGCCCTCCAAGAGATCGAGGCGATAAAGAAGATAGCGGCGGGTAAAGCATTCTTTATGCAAAGCAAGCATATAAAAGTGAATTATCTGTTACTTACCCGGATCTGGAGCTCTCCAGGAGCGTTCGCCAATCTGCCCCATAGTGTGTCTGATGCTGTCGCGTTCTACCGAGCCGAGGAGGGGAGCTCGACGGAAAAGGTGTTCTGGTCTCAATATCCTGAGGCCGGACATCCGGTGCCCCTGAGCGACCAGCTGAAGCAGCTGGTTGAGCTCCACAAGGTGGCCGAACAGGCCATGAAGGGCCTCATAGTTTGGTTGTGGCCTAAGGAAGCCGTGCCTGGGAGCTACTTCGCTCTGGTACGGCGGCTGGTGGACGCCTGTCCATGGATTGAGGTCATCAAGCACTCCGCCTGCATTGAAGGTGCCCGTCGGGCCCTTGCCCGTGCTAAAGTGCAATGGGGCAAGATGGACGCTGAGAAACTTGTGACGGACCCGCCACCGCCGGGCAAGGAGTATCGCAAGCCCGAGATGTATTATAAGGGCGTCCTGAAGGGTGCCCGCATTATAGCGGGTGAATGCTCCAAAGAAGTAATTTTTGAGTAGACTCGCATTTGTTATCCTGTACGCTGAAAACTTTGTTCATATGCGCTAAGCAACGCTTGTTAATTTAAAATATTACCTTTTGTGCGGCCATTTATCAAATTTGAGAGATGGCGAGTCGTTGGCTTCAGCCCCCATGCCACAAGTGTTGGGGTGTTCAAGATAAACTTGAGCGCTCTTGTTCCCATTCTTGGGTCCTTTCGAGGGAGGCGTTCAACACAACGAACGAGGCAACCGGACTATAATGCTTGAACACTCTCACTTAGCCATAGAATTCTATAATTTTAAATTTCGGCGAAGCCCCTAGTATTCGGAAGACCGAGTTCGGGGCGCTATCCACGCCTTTGGCCGGACAATGCCGACTCCTCGCTCTAAGCGGCATGAGTCTTTAGGGATCCGGAAAACCTCTCGAACAGCGACCGACTCTCTCCCTATCATGACGGTCAGTTTTAGCTTTCTCCACTAAGGTGCTCAACCCAGCTCAACCGGGGCACAATCGCAGTGGTTCTCCCAGCGCTACCTTAGCCGATATAGCGGAACGTAAGGTACCAAAACATGGGAGCCGGGCAAACCCAACTATTGACCCAAGACATGATTCGGAGCCAATTCATATAATGCTATAAGTTCGGGGTGCCGCACTTGTGAAAGTGTTCGGACTTATCACACCATGTTTTGGGGTACTTAAGCCCCTGGTGTATTATCCATACCAAATTGTATGGGTGCAACATGTCATAAATGAAAATTTATAAGGAAAAAGGAAAAGCAATAATAAGTAGAAGCTATGTATTGTTTATTCAAAAGATACTGCAATAAAAGCAGAACGATAAAAATAGTGCGATAAGCAAGGGATGTGACTATTTAACATGTCCCCCTCCAAGGGTAAGCTACGGGATGGTATGTAAAACAGGTATACTGCTCGTGATAGAGACCACCTGGACACTCGACGTAGTTTTTCCGCTTCCCTGGCTGTTGCATCATGAGTTCGGTGTTTCTACTGCCGGACAGGGCTTCTGGAAAATGGAGTCCTGTGAATAAGAAGAAAAGAAAAAAAGAATGGCACAATTGGGAGCCCCTTGTGCGGTTGAGCCGCATTCTGGGCATGCCGTGGTCGTGCCCCTTCCCCTATGCCCATGGTATCTCTAGAGCATAGTTATGTACGCGTGGTATTGGTCTCGCGATTTCGCGAGGGCTGGGGTTGGGGCCGCATTGCTACGCGTGCTCGGAACGTGCCAGGCGGTCTTGTTGTAGGTTACTCCGGGCGCGCTTGACGGTGTCCGGACATTTAGTAGTCGGACTCGAGAATTGCCTTAGTAGGCTGCTTTGTACTTCTGCCGTGAGGGCCGCCGTGTGCTCCTCCGTCTGGAGAGAGCGTTCAGTGTTTCCATTGACCGTGATTACTCCTCGAGGGCCTGGCATCTTGAGCTTGAGGTATGCGTAGTGCGGCACCGCATTGGACTTTGCAAATGCGGTTCGTCCGAGCAGTGCGTGATAGCCGCTGCGGAACGGGACTATGTTAAAGATTAAGTCCTTGCTTCGGAAGTTATCCGGGGATCCGAAGACCACTTCAAGTGTAATTGAGCCTGTACAATTGGCCTCTACACCTGGTATGACGCCTTTAAAGGTTGTTTTTGTGGGTTTAATCCTTGAGGGGTTTATGCCCATTTTGCGCACTGTATCCTGGTAAAGCAGGTTCAGGCTGCTACCACCGTCCATCAGGACTCTAGTGAGGTGAAATCCGTCAATGATTGGGTCAAGAACGAATGCGGCGAATCCGCCGTGGCGGATGCTAGTGGGGTTGTCCCTTCGATCAAAGGTGATCAGGCAGGAGGACCATGGGTTGAACTTTGGGGCGACTGGCTCCATCGCATATATGTCCCTTAGTGCACGCTTTCGCTCCCTTTTGGGTATGTGGGTTGCGTATATCATGTTTACTGTCCGCACTTGTGGGGGAAAGCCCTTCTGTCCTCTATTGTTCGACGGCCGGGGCTCCTCCTCGTCATCGCTATGTAGCCCCTTGTCGTTGTGTTCGGCACTTAACTTGCCTGCCTGCTTGAATACCCAACAATCCCTGTAGGTGTGGTTGGCTGGTTTTTCGGGGGTGCCATGTATCCAGCATAAGCGATCGAGTATGCGGTCCAAATTGGACTGGCCCTGAGTATTTATTTTGAATGGATTTTTCCGCTGACCGGGTTTGGAGCCTCTGAATCCGGCATTGACTGTCGTATCTTCAGTATTATCGCCGTTAATGCGGCGCTTGTGCTTGTTGCGATGCGACCTGCCATTGCTGTCCTTGGTATCCGAACTACCAGGGTTTTTGGTCAGGTTATTACTGCGAGCTAGCCAGCTGTCCTCTCCCGCGCAGAAGCGGGTCATGAGTGATGTGAGGGCTGCCATGGATTTCGGCTTTTCCTGTCCTAGGTGCCGGGCAAGCCACTCGTCGCGGATGTTATGTTTGAAGGCTGCAAGGGCCTCTGCATCCGGACATTCAACAATTTGATTTTTCTTGGTTAAGAACCGTGTCCAGAATTGTTTGGCCGATTCGTCTGGCTGCTGAATTATGTGGCTTAGGTCATCTGCGTCTGGTGGTCGCACATATGTGCCTTGGAAGTTATAAAGGAATGCGGCTTCCAGGTCTTCCCAACAACCAATTGACTCTGCTGGCAGGCTGTTGAGCCAATGCCGAGCTAGTCCTTTAAGCTTGAGTGGGAGGTATTTGATGGCGTGTAGATCATCACCGCGGGCCATGTGGATGTGAAGGAGATAGTCCTCGATCCAAACCGCAGGATCTGTTGTGCCATCGTATGATTCAATGTTTACGGGTTTGAAACCCTCAGGGATTTGATGATCCATTACTTCGTCTGTGAAGCATAGTGGGTGTGCGGCGCCTCTATATTGGGCTATATCACAACGTAGCTCAAATGAGCTTTGTCTACTATGTTTGGCCCGGCCAGAATTGCTGTATCCGGTGTGAAGGTTGTCATCACGTGTCGTGGGGCGCCCACGTGATCCGTAGATCGATCTTATTTGCCTTGCCTTATCCTCCAATATGTCACGCAAGTCCGGCGCATGTCCCCGCGGCTTTGTACTTTTCGAGCGACACCGGGGTGCGGCTTTAGTGGAGGGCCTAGAGCCTCTCTGTCGCGGCCACGAAGTGGCCGGTCGGCCGCGTCATGCGCTGGTGATGTAGGTTTGGATGCTTCCTCCTCTAATTGGGGTAGCAGCCTACGTTTTGGGTAGCTTTTGGAGGGGTGATCGAGTTTATACTCTTTGGCTGCGAGGACTTCGGTCCATCTGTCCGCTAGCAAGTCTTGGTCATCTCTAAGTTGCTGCTGCTTTTTCTTGAGGCTGCTTGCCGTGGCCCGCTTGCGTTTGGAACGCTCTTGTTCGACGGGATCCTCGGGCACGACAAATTCGTCGTCGTTGAGGCTTACTTTGTCTTCGGAGGGACATATAATTATCGTCCTCCACCTCTCTGTCTGCCGCTCTATCATGAGTGCTGAATCCTGCTGGAGGGGGTTGTCTTCGGCACTGTCCGGGGTGTTATTGTCTCCCGTGCCGGAATCACCGTTTTTGCTATGGCGGGTTTTAGAGCGGCGCCGCTGACGCCGACGCTTGGGCTGTTTCTTGGAGGGGTCATCCTCCGTTGTTCCATTGCCATTCCCATCTTTTGGGGTGTCCACCATGTATATGTAGTATGACGAGGTGGCCTTCCAGTGCCCTGTAGGCGCTGGTTCTCGGATGTCTCCTGCATCGTCGTCCATACCGTCGATGTCTTCGGAGTTGAAGTCGAGCATGTCGGTTAAATCATCGACAGTGGCTACAAAGTGGGTGGTGGGTGGGCGTTGAATTTCTTCGTCGTCCGCATCCCAACCTTCCTGGCCACAGTCCAGCCAGGGCTCTCCTGATAAGGTGCGAGACTTTAGCAAATTCAGGATGTCGCCAAAGGGCGAGTGCTGAAAGATGTCTGTGGCAGTGAACTCCATAACCGGCGCCCAGTCGGATTCGATTGGCAGGGGTGCGGGAGGTTTGGAGTCCGGAGAGGAGTCCGGCAACTTGGAGTCACGGGCTTTGCAAAGGACAGGGATGGTGTTCGGCTTAATCGCCGTAGAGGTCGTAGCCCCCGAGGCGGTGTCCAACCACTCGTCCTCGATTGGCAAAGTCAGCTCTGAGCTAAGGGTCGGAGCGGATGCTGGTGCGGCCTCCAGGGCGCTGTTCGGCGACAGAGCTAGATCATACCCATCAAGACAGTGCGGCGTGCTTGGCTGTGGCTCGAATCCGTCGAAGATCAAGTCTCCGCGGATGTCAGCCGTGTAGTTCAAACTCCCAAATCTGACCTGATGGCCAGGGGCGTAGCTTTCGATCTGCTCCAGATGGCCAAGTGAATTGGCCCGCAGTGCAAAGCCGCCGAATACGAAGATCTGTCCGGGGAGAAAAGTCTCACCCTGGACCGCGTCGTTGTTGATGATCGAAGGAGCCATCGGGCCTAAAGGTGACGACACAGAGGAACTCTCAATGAAAGCACCAATGTCGGTGTCAAAACCGGCGGATCTCGGGTAGGGGTTCCCGAACTGTGCATCTAGGCGGATGGTAACAGGAGACAAGGGACACGATGTTTTTACCCAGGTTCGGGCCCTCTCGGTGGAGGTAAAACCCTACTCATGCTTGATTAAAATTGATGATATGGGTAGTACAAGAGTAGATCTACCACGAGATCAGAGAGGCTAAACCCTAGAAGCTAGCCTATGGTATGATTGTTGTTCGTCCTATGGACTAAAACCCTCGAGTTTATATAGACACCAGAGAGGGTTAGGGTTACACAGAGTCGGTTACAATGGTAGGAGATCTACATATCCTTATCGCCAAGCTTGCCTTCCACGCCAAGGAAAGTCCCATCCGGACACGGGACGAAGTCTTCAATCTTGTATCTTCATAGTCTAGGAGTCCGGCCAACGGTGATAGTTCGGCTATCCGGACACCCCCTAATCTAGGACTCCCTCAGGTGGCAAGAGCCTAAGCTTGGGGATGCCCATGGCACCCCAAGATATTCAAGAGTAGCCAAAAGCCTAAGCTTTGGGATGCCACGGGAAGGCATCCCCTCTTTCGTCTTCGTTCATTAGTAACTTTACTTGGAGCTATATTTTTATTCGCCACATGATATGTGTTTTGCTTGGAGCATCGTGTATTATATTAGTCTTTGTTTGTTAGTTTACCACAATCATCCTTGCTGTACACACCTTTTGGGAGAAGCCTATTTGATTAGAATTTGCTAGAATACTCTATGTGCTTCACTTATTTCTTTTGAGCTTGATAGTTTTTGCTATAGTGCTTCACTTATATCTTTTAGAGCACGGTGGTGTCTTAATTTTGAAGAAATTGCTAGTCTCTCATGCTTCACTTAAATTATTTTGAGAGTCTTTTAGAACAGCATGGTATTTGCTATTGTCAAAAGTTGGTCCTAGAATGATGAGCATCCAAGTTGGGTATAATAAAAACTATCATAGAAAAAGAATTGGATGCTATGATCAACTTGATGCTTGATAATTGTTTTGAGATATGGAGGTAGTAATATTAGAGTCATGCTAGTTGAGGTGATTATGAAAAATACTTGTGTTAAGGGTTGTGATTCCCGTAGCATGCACATATGGTGAACCGCTTTGTGATGAAGTTGGATCACAATTTTATTTATTGATTGTCTTCCTTATGAGTGGCGGCCGGGGATGAGCGATGGTCTTTTCCTACCAATCTATCCCCCTAGGAGCATGTGCATAGTACTTTGATTTTTGATGACTTCTAAATTTTTGCAACAAGTATATGAGTTCTTTGGATTAATGTTGAGTCCATGGATTATACACACCCTTTTCACCCTTCCACCATTGCTAGCCTCTCTTGTGCCGCGCAATTTTCGCCGGTACCATAAACCCTTTATTTACCTTCCTCAAAACAGCCACCATACCTACCTATTATGGCATTTCCATAGCCATTCCCAGATATATTGCCATGCAACTCCACCTTTCCGTTCATATGACACACATTACTTTTGTCATATTGCTCTTTGCATGATCATGTAGTTGACATCGTATTTGTGGCAAGGCCACCTTCATAATTTTCATACATGTCACTCTTGATTCATTGCATATCCCGGTATACCGCTGGAGGCATTCATATAGAGTCATATTTTGTTCTAGCTTTGAGTTGTAAATCCATAAAAGTGTGATGATCTTCATTATTAGAGCATTTTCATCATGAGGAAAGGATGATGAAGACTATGATTCCCCCACAAGTCGGGATGAGACTTCGGACTTTAGAAAAAGAAAAAAAATGAAATGAGAAAAAGAAAAAAGAGAAAGGACAAAAAGAAAAAAAAGAGAAGGCCAAAGAAAAAGAAAAAGAAAAATAAAAAGAATAAAATGAGAGAAAAAGAGAGAAGGGACAATGCTACTATCTCTTTTTCCACACTTGTGCTTCAAATAACACCATGACCTTCATGATAGAGAGTCTCATATGTTGTCACTTTCATATCCTAGTGGGAATTTTTCATTATAGAACTTGGCTTGTATATTCCAATGATGGGCTTCCTCAAAAGTGCCCTAGGTCTTCGTGAGCAAGCAAGTTGGATGCACACCCACTTAGTTTCTTTTGTTGAGCTTTCATATATTTATAGCTCTAGTGCATCCGTTGCATGGCAATCCCTACTCACTCACATTGATATCTATTAATGGGCATCTCCATAGCCCGTTGATACGCCTAGTTGATGTGAGACTATCTTCTCCTTTTTGTCTTCTCCACAACCACCATTCTATTCTACATATAGTGCTATGTCCATGGCTCACGCTCATGTATTGCGTGAAAGTTGAAAGAGTTTGAGATTATTAAAGTATGAAACAATTGCTTGGCTTGTCATCGGGGTTGTGCATGATTAAATACTTTGTGTGATGAAGATAGAGCAACAACCAGACTATATGATTTTGTAGGGATAACTTTCTTTAGCCATGGTATTTTGAGAAGACATGATTACTTTGATTAATATGCTTGAAGTATTACTATTTCTTATGTCAGTATGAACTTTTATTTTGTATTCATTTGGATCTGAACATTCATGCCACAATGAAAGAAAATTACATTATGAATTATGCTAGGTAGCATTCCACATCAAAAATTCTCTTTTTATCATTTACCTACCCGAGGACGAGCAGGAATTAAGCTTGGGGGTGCTTGATACGTCTCCAACATATCTAAATTTTTTTATTGTTCCATGCTATTATATTACCCCTTTTGGATATTTATGGGCTTTATTTTACACATTTATATCATTTTTGGGACTAACCTACTAACCGGAGGCCCAACCCATATTCCTGTTTTTTGCCTATTTCAGTATTTCGAAGAAAAGGAATATCAAACGGAGTCCAAACGGAATGAAACCTTCGGGAGCATTATTTTTGGAACAAATCTGATCTAGAGAGCCTGGAGTGCAAGTCAAGAAAGCTCCGAGGGCCCCACGAGATAGGAGGGCGCGCCCCCTATCTCGTGGGCCCCTCGGGCGTCCACCGACGTACTTCTTCCTCCTATATATATCCACGGACCCCGAAAACATCCAGGAGCACCACGAAACACAATTTCCACCGCCGTAACCTTTAGTATCCGCGAGATCCCATCTTGGAGCCTTCGCCGGCACTCTGCCGGAGGGGGAATCGACCATGGAGGGCTTCTACATCAACACCATAGGCTCTCCGATGAGTTGTGAGTAGTTTACCACAGACCTACGGGTCCATAGTTATTAGCTAGATGGCTTCTTCTCTATTTTTGGATCTCAATACAATGTTCTCCCCCTCTCTTGTGGAGATCTATTCGATGTAATCTCTTTTTGCGGTGTGTTTGTTGAGATCCGATGAATTGTGGGTTTATGATCAAGTTTATCTATGAATAATATTGGAATCTTCTCTGAATTCTTTTATGTATGATTGAGTTATCTTTGCAAGTCTCTTCGAATTATCAGTTTGGTTTGGCCTACTAGATTGATCTTTCTTCCCATGGGAGAAGTGTTTAGCTTTGGGTTCAATCTTGCGGTGATCTTACCCAGTGACAGAAAGGGTTGCAAGACACGTATTGTATTGTTGCCATCGAGGATAACAAGATGGGGTTTATATCATATTGCATGTGTTTATCCCTCTACATCATGTCATCTTGCTTAATGCGTTACTCTGTTCTTATGAACTTAATACTCTAGATGCATGCTGGATAGCGGTCGATGTGTGGAGTACTAGTAGTAGATGCAGGCAGGAGTCCGTCTACTTGTTATGGACGTGATGCCTATATACATAATCATGCCTAGATAATCTCATAACTATGCGCTTTTCTATCAATTGCTCGACAGTAATTTGTTCACCCACCATAATACTTATGCTGTCGAGAGAAGCCTCTAGTGAAACCTATGCCCCCCGGGTCTATCTCTTATTATATTTGCTTTCAATCTACTTTTATTTGCATCTTTACTTTTTGCATCTATATTACAAAATACCAAAAATATATTATTATCTCTCTATCAGATCTCACTTTCGCAAGAGACCGTGAAGGGATTGACAACCCCTTTATCGCGTTGGTTGCGAGTTCTCAGTTTGTTTGTGTAGGTGCGTGAGACTTTTGAGGAGCGTCCTACTGGATTGATACCTTGGTTCTCAAAACTGAGGGAAATACTTACGCTACACTTGCTGCATCACGCTCTCCTCTTCGGGGAAAACCAACGCAAGCTCAAAACATAGCAGTGGCCACCCGAGGGGCCCACAAGACAGGGGCGCGCCCTACAGGTGGGGGGGCCTATCTCGTGGGGTCCTCGGGAGCTTCTTGACTTGCACTCCAAGCTCTCTGGATCACGTTCGTTCCAAAAATCACGCTCCCGAAGGTTTCATTCCATTTGGACTCCGTTTGTTATTCCTTTTCTTCGAAATACTGAAATAGGCAAAAAACAGCAATACGGGCTGGGCCTCCAGTTAGTAGGTTAGTCCCAAAAATGATATAAAAGTGTAAAATAAAGCCCATAAACATCCAAAAGGGTAATATAATAGCATGGAACAATTAAAAATTATAGATACGTTGGAGACGTATCAAGCATCCCCAAGCTTAATTCCTGCTCGTCCTCGAGTAGGTAAATGATAAAAAAGAAATTTTTGATGTGGAATGCTACCTAGCATAATTCTCAATGTAATTTTCTTTAATGTGGCATGAATGTTTTGATCCAAATGATTCAAAATAAAAGTTTATAAAACATAAAAATAATAATGCTTCAAAGCATACTAACAAATAATCATGTCCTATCAAAATAGCATAGCCAAGGAAAGCTTATCCCTACAAAATCATATAGTTAGGCCATGCTTCATTTTCATTACACAAAATACCCCCATCATGCACAACCCCGATGACGAGCCGAGCAATTGTTTTATACTTTTTAACGTGCTTCAGCTTTTTCAACTCTTACGCAATACATGAGCGCAAGCCATGGACATAGCACTATGGTGGCATATGGTGGCTGTGAGGACAAAAAGAGGGAGAAGATAGTCTCACATCAACTAGGCGTATTAACGGGCTATAAAGAGATGCCCATTAATAGATATCAACGTGAGTGAGTAGGGATTGCCATGCAACGGATGCACTAGAGCTATAAATATATGAAAGCTCAAGAAAAGAAACTAAGTCGGTGTGCATCCAACTTGCTTGCTCACGAAGACCTAGGGCATTTTGAGGAAGCCCATCATTGGAATATACAAGCCAAGTCCTATAATGAAAAATTCCCACTTAGTATATGAAAGTGACAACATAGGAGACTCTCTATCATGAAGATCATGGTGCTACTTTGAAGCACAAGTGTGGAAAAAGAGATAGTAGCATTGTCCCTTCTCTCTTTTTCTCTCATTTTATTATTTTTTTCTTTTTTTTTCTTTGGCCTTTTTTCTTTTCTTTTTGGCCTTTCTTTTTTTTTATCATTTTTTTTCTTTTTGTAAAGTCCGAAGTCTCATCCCGACTTGTGGGGGAATCATAGCCTTCATCATCCTTCCCTCACTAGGACAATGCTCTAATAATGAAGATCATCACACTTATATGGATTTACAACTCAACAATTACAACTCAAAGCTAGAACAAGATATGACTCTATATGAATGCCTCCGGCGGTGTACTGGGATATGCAATGAATCAAGAGCGACATGTATGAAAATTATGAAGGCGGACTCGCCACAAATACGATGTCAACTACATGATCATGCAAAAGAGCAATATGACAATGATGGAATGTGTCATAATAAACGGAACGGTGGAAAGTTGCATGGCAATATATCTCGGAATGGCTATGGAAATGCCATAGTAGGTAGGTATGGTGGCTGTTTTGAGGAAGGTAAATAAAGGGTAATAAAAGGCTAGCAAAGTAAAAGGATGAGTGTGCATATGTCCAAGGACTCACATTAGTCAAAAAGAACTCATGTACTTATTGCAAAATTCTACTTCGCCTTTGAAGCAAAGTACTACTACGCATGCCCCAAGAGGGATAGATTGGTAGGAAAAGACCATCGCTCGCCCCCTACTGCCACTCATAAGGAAGACAATCAAAAAGTACCTCATGCAACAAATTTGTCACACAACTTTTACCATACGTGCATGGTACGGGACTTGCCAACTTCAACAAAAGTATTTATCAATTTCATAATTACCCACTAGCATGACCCTAACATTACTATCTTTATATCTCAAAACAATTATCAAGCATCAAGTTAATCATAGCATCCAATTCTTTTTCTATGATAGTTTTTATTATACCCAACTTGGATGCTCATCATTCTAGGACCAACTTTGTAATCATAGAAAATACCATGATGTTCTAAAAGACTCTTAAAATAATATAAGTGAAGCATGAGAGACTAGAAATTTGTTCAAAATTAAGACACCACCGTGCTCTAAAAGATATAAGTGAAGCACTAGAGCAAAAACTATCAAGCTCAAAAGATATAACTGAAGCACATAGAGTATTCTAGCAAATTCTAATCAAATAGGATTCTCCCAAAAGGTGTGTACAGCAAGGATGATTGTGGTAAACTAAAAAGCAAATACTAATATAATACAAGACGCTCCAAGCAAAACACATATCATGTGGCGAATAAAAATATAGCTCCAAGTAAAGTTACCAATGAACGAAGACGAAAGAGGGGATGCCTTCCCGGGGCATCCCCAAGATTAGGCTTTTGTCTATCCATGAATATCTTGGGGTGCCATGGGCATCCCCAAGCTTAGGCTCTTGCCACTCCTTATTCCATAGTTCATAAAAGCTTTACCCAAAACTTGAAAACTTCACAACACAAAACTCAACAGGAAATCTTATAAGCTCCGTTAGTGAAAGAAAACAAAACCACCACATAAGGTACTGCAATGAACTCATTATTTATTTATTTTGGTGTTAAACCTACTTTATTCCAACTTCTCTATGGTTTATAAACTATTTTACTAGCCATAGATGCATCAAAATAAGCAAACAACACACGAAAAACAGAATCTGTCAAAAACAGAACAGTCTGTAGCAATTTGTAACTAACGCAAACTTTTGGAACTCTAAAAATCCTACCAAAATAGGAAGTACTGTACAATTTGTCTATTGATCAGCAGAAAAAAGAATCAATGCAAAAGCACGTCTCTGTGATTTATTTAATTGTTTCTCGTGAGCGCAAAGTTTCTGTTTTTCAGCAGAATCAAATCAACTATCATCATAGTTTATCCTATAAGTTCTACTTGGCACAAACACTAACTAAAAGATAAAAACACATCTAAACAGAGAATAGATGCAAGATTTATTCCTAAACAGGAGCAAAATAAAAAAAACATAAAGAAAATTGGGTTGCCTCCCAACTAGCGCTATCGTTTAACGCCCCTAGCTAGGCATAAAAGCGAAGATAGATCTAACGATTGCCATCTTTGGCACTAAATTCATAAGTAGCACGCATGATAGATTCATAAGGTAATTTGACTTTCTTTCTTGGAAAGTGCTCCATACCTTTTTTTAAGGGAAATTGGAATCTAATGTTCCCTTCCTTCATATTAATAATCGCACCAATCATTCTAAGGAAAGGTCTACCAAGAATAATAGGGCAAGCAAGATTGCAATCTATATCAAGAACGATAAAATCTACGGGCACCAAATTTCTATTTGCAACAATAAGAACATCATTGATCCTCCCCATAGGCTTTTTAATGATGGAATCCGCAAGGTGCAAATTTAAAGAGCAATCATCAAGATCATGGAAACCTAGAAGATCACATAAAGTTCTCGGAATCGTGGAAACACTAGCACCCAAATCACACAAAGCAAAACACTCATCATCTTTAATTCTAATCTTTATAGTAGGTTCCCACTCGTCATTAAGTTTTCTAGGTATAGAAACTTCCAAATTAAGTTTTTCATCATAAGATTGCATCAAGGCATCAACAATATGTTTGGTAAAAGCTTTGTTTTGACTATAAGCATGAGGAGAATTAACAACGGATTGCAACAAGGAAATACAACCTTTTAAAGATCAATTATCATAATCAAATTCCTTGAAATCCGAGATAGTAGTGTCAGGACCCCGATCCTAAGTCACACTGATCTAGCATGTAACACATCATATCACTTTGCGGCCTCACGCACGGTATTCCCACGGGTGCCACCTTACCTGGCCCGGGACCATTTGCGCCTTTTGGCTCACGTATATCATAGTGTCGCTAGCATCCATATGACAAAGAACCCAGGCTGACATGGCTAGTCGTGAACCCAAAGTGGCACTAACTTACAGGGATAGGCATACATGACCCAACAACGAACGTGTCGGTCATCAACGAGTGAATCCGGGCTGTAGCACTGGCCTAGCAGGAATCCGGTGAACCGGGCTGTAGCGGGCTAACAGGACTCCGGTATTCATCGCGTGACATTTCCCCGAAGGGACAGACACAGGAACAAAGAAGGACACATGCCGGCCAGCCTAAGTGTTCCGGAGCAGTAGCAAGCTACCAAGGCTCAATGGAAGCACTAGGAGACATTTCCCGGTAAGAGAGGCTACTAAGGATAAACAACTAGATAGTCAGATCCCACACATACCAAGCATTTCAATAACATACACACAATATGCTCGATATGTGCAAATAAAACATGGCATCACAACATGACTCTACAGCTCAAGCATTTTATTCAATAGGCTCCGAGGAGCGAGATATTACAATCATGGGTCTCATGACCCAACGTTCAGAGCAAACAAATCAAGCACAAGCAGAAGCTTAACATGTCTGAGTACAGACATCTACAAAAGTAAAAGGCTGAGAAGCCTGACTGTCTATCAGATCCTGCCGAGGGCACAAGATCGTAGCTGAGGTATCAAGCTAAACGTCGAAGTCCACGTGGAACTACTAACGCCTCTACAAAAACATAAATTAAGCAACGTGAGTACAAATGTACCCAGCAAGACTTACATCAGATCTAACTACATATGCATCATTATCAACAAGGGGATGGTGGGGTTTAACTGCAGCAAGCCAGCTTTGACTCGGTGGCTAACCTGAACTACGACTGCAAGTAACTCTTTTGAGGTGGCGCACACGAGTCCACATATTCACCATATCAATACACCACTATCGATCCGCTCCCGTCTCCCTACGGGAATGCCATCCATAGCACTCACGCTTATCTTGCACATTTTAGAGTATCCACTTTCACTTGTCTATGAACTGTACAGGCAACCCAGAAGTCCTTTTCCGCGGACACGGCTATTCGAATAGATAATGTTAACCCTGCAGGGGTGTACTTCTTCACACACGCTCTCGCCACTTACCACCATGTACACCACGTGTATCTCGGCAACCTTCAAGCGGAAGCCTGGCAAGGGAGTCGGCCACGACCTGACTAACCACACAAGTCTCTAGTCCAGGTTTATCGCCTATTTGGGTTCCATCTGCAAGGAGATCCGGCCGGGGTGTCGCTCACGGCCCCAAACGATGTGTGCAGGGTTCCCAAGCCCACCTCGACGGGTGGATCTACACTTGGTACACCGTGCCATGGTGCCTAGTCTGTCCCAAGCCCACCTGTACCGGGTGCCACTTGGTAGACTACTAACACTACCTACAAACACCAGAAACTAGTTGCAACTCCTGGACAGAGATCGAGTTGATTAATAAGTCGAGAGAGCTTGGAGCGCCCGGAGCTCAATGTGTGGTAATAACTGATCATGGATCACAAACACAGAACTCAGTTCCTGAGGACGGCTGCAATGAGACAACCCACCATGTACTCCTACATGGCCTCTCACCGCTACCTTTACCAAATCGTGTTCACACACTTAGTTCACACACAGTAGGACATGTTTACACACCTCCAATTCATCCCCGACGAATCAGACCTGACTCAACTCTAAGCAGTAGCAGGCATGACAAACAAGCATGAATGAGTAGGCACATCAGGGCTCAAACAACTCCTACTCATGCTAGTGGGTTTCATCTACTTACTGTGGCAATGACAGGTCATGCAGAGGATAAAGGGGTTCAGCTACCGCAGCAAGTAACAGATGAATCGTTGTTGTCCTAATGCAGTAAAAGAGAGCAAGAGCGAGAGAGTGGGATTGTATCGGAATGAACAAGGGGGTTTTGCTTGCCTGGCACTTCTGAAGATAGTATAGTTCTTCATCGGTGTCATCGATCACATCGTCGGTACACGTCTATCGAGAGGGGACAATTACCTGCAAACAAGGAAGAACACAATCAATGCAATGCAACAATATGATGCATGATCATGACATGGCAATATGCTGTGGTTTGAGCTAATGCAGCTAGCAACAAAGTTAAATGAAGTTGGTTTGAACCCTAAGTTCAAAACCAAACTCCATATGTGAAATTCAAATGTCATTTATATGATTTGTGCTAAACAGCAGCTATAAGTTGTTCTAACATGCATGAAAATAGTACAGATGGATAGATTGGATTTTTCTGATCATTTTTCATATATAATTTATTTCATTTGGAGTTACGGTTGAATTTCTAGGAATTTTAGAAGTTTGGGATATTTTCTCGAATTTCCTGAATAAGAATAATTCCAATAATTGAATTAATGCGTCAGCACTGCGTCAGGGTGACGTTAGTGGTCAACGGGGCTGGTCCAGGTCAAACCTGACGCTGGGACCCACTAGTCAGTGACTAGACTAATTAACAGAGACTATTAGTGCTAATTTAATCCTAACTAAAAGTGTCAGTGGGCGTGGGCCCACATGTCAGTGATACAGAGTTTAGTTAGCGAGGTGATTAACCTCTAACAGTGGTAATTAGCACTAACTAAAACCTAAACTAACTCTAGTCAGAGGCCGGCCCCACATGTCATCGACACAGGGGGGGGGGGCCCAGTCGTGGTCAAAGTGGGTCAAACCCACCGGCGACTCGACGCCGGCGAGGCCTGAGACGGTGGCGCGGCTCGGAAAACACCCACATGGCACGGACGAGGCCGTTCTTGGGCTCGTTGGAGAGCTCTCGTTGGCGTGCGTCGAGTGGTGGTGGTGGCCGGACCTATGGTGGCCGGAGCCGACGACGGCGAGCTCCAAGGCGGCGGCCGGAGTTCGGGTGGTCGCGGGATCGGTGTTGCAGCTCCCAAGCGAGCCATCTGATGTGCTGGGGCTGCTCTACGGGGTGCTACAAGCGTGTTGGAGTCGCCGGGGTGACCAAATGGTCACCGGAGCTGCGTTGACGGCGAGCTCGGCCGGTGGCGTGCTGCGGGCAGCAAGGGGGCGATGGCTACGGCGAGCAAGAGGCAGCGGGGTTAGGGGGGTTAGATGCAGGTGCTCACAGCGAGTCCAAGGAGCGCGGGGGCGAGGTCGGGGACGTCCGGTAGCTCCCGAATCGGTGGCGATGAGCTTCGGTGGCCGGCGACGGAAACAGCGATGGTGGTGGCGTTGCAGCGCGTCCGGGACCTCGTGGCTCGGTGGAGAGGAAGAGGGGGTCGAGGCGGAGCCTCTGGGCGCAACGATGAGGCGAGGCAGTGGCTGTGGCCACGGCGGTGCTCGTCGGTGGCGACGGCGGCGCTCGGGTGCGAGAGGGAGAGAGAGCAGAGGGAGGGGGAGCACGGGAGAGAGTGAGATCGTCCAGGTGGGTGCGGGGCGCTCCGTGGCGTCATCTAGGAGTACCGGGGGGAGGGGAGCCAGGCAGACAGGGAGGGAGGAGGTGGCCGGCGCGGGGCGGCCACGCGCCTCCGTCCTTCTGGCGAGGAAGGAAGATGACAGGGAGGAGGCGGTGATGGGCTGGGCCGCTGGAGTTGGGCCAGGTGGGCTGCGAGGTGAGCGCCAGGTAAGATTCCCTCTCTCTCTCTTTTAATTCCATTTTCTAATTTCTGCAATTGTTTTGGCCTTATTAAAAATGTCAGAGCAATATTAAAATCCTGAAAATATTTGTGGCACTGTTGAAATTATTTCCAACAGCCCTCAACTGGTTTCAGAATTATTAGAGCATTTAAGATATTTATAAGATTTAAATGCCCCAATTCAAATACAATATGAGTTAATTCAAAAATCCAGAAATGACCTATAAATATGTTCATCATTTTTGGCAGAGGTTTTCACCTTTATCAGGAATCATGAGCATTTTCAAAGGCATTTTGGGTTTATTGAAAATGATTTTATTTGAGCCTATTTGAATTTATTTGGTGCTAGGGTTTAAACAATCCCCATTTCAGGTTTAACTGAAATTTAAACATGATGCAACATATGACTAGCTAGCTCAGAGCAAACCAGAAGCTAGGGATGTGACAACTCGCCCCCACTAAACAAGAATCTCGTCCCGAGATTCAAGCGTAGGGTAAGATGAAGGGGGACGCAAACTAACACAATCTTCATGATCCAGGGTGCACTTCATCAGCATGTTGAATCGATCACCATCTTTGACTCGATGTCTTCCTCTGAGAACTCCAACTAACATGACAGGAAGAGGAAAGGAAAACTCTAGAAGAATTGGTCTTCTCGAAGATCGAACAACTCAGGATCAACTCACGGAATGAGACATAGCAACCTCTCTCGAGTTGAGACACGAAACATACGCCCGAAGGGATGGAGTAAAACAGATGACAAAGGTTCACTAGGTAGACATCAATTCCACACTTGAGGTGATGGTGAATGGTTTTCAAGATAGCGATGAGATAATTGCCATGATTCCATAACGGGACACCTTAGAGAAGGTGACTCGTAGAAATATCCCCTTAACTAGCAAAAAGAATTACCTTTGATTTAGAGATCATTAAAACTCTTTATACCAGTCTAAGGCAATTCTCGAGCGATCATTTAGAGGGGTTCGGTAGAATGGCATACCCGGATTAGAATGGATGATGTGGATTACCTTGTTGAAAACAACACAAAGGATGACTTTAGTAACTGAGGAGAAGCTCAACAGTAGAGAGTGAGTCCACTGTTTGAGAAGTTATAGCATAACCGAGGAAGCTGAGAGCAAACCCAGTTAGTGCTGATGACAACACCTAGCGCTTGTGCGTGCTCTCAAGAACTTGAGCATTTCCATATTCATCAAGGTTTTACCAATATACGTGTCAAGGATCCTGGCAACACAACTTACTACCATGATGGATAGTGATGGACGATGCAGATGCAAAGGGAGATAACACCTTCTCAGATTTTACCTTAGCCAAGCCAAGGAACAAAATCTGGATGATCGACCTAGAGACATTTAGCACTCCGCTTCTAATGTTCTCCTTGATGTACTAGGTACCATGGTCAATGCTTAAAGGCATCAACATGGCCATCAAGTAAAGGTCGGACCTCAGGAGCACAAAAATCCATAAGGAACAACTTGTGGGATGAGTCATACCAAATCCTCATGGAGAAGATGGTCCAATTGCTCATTCAAGATACTATAATGATAGATCTTCCGGCTAGGTGCGTCGGCCAACATCAACCTTGTCGGGACCTTCATCATAGATCTTGGAATAGTTCCAACCATCATATCTGCCTGAGATTCAGATCTGGTTGGTGTCAGAATAATCTAGACTCATCGAGCCTAGAAAGTAAAATGAAAGTTTGTAACACAATTGACAAGATGACGTTGCGAGATTCTCGGGGAATGAACTACGATAGCAAGCTCCAAAACATGAGCTGGTTCTGCTACAAACATGTGAACACATTGTCCCAGACAAGCATGACCACCTAGTAGTCTTATAATAAAACACTATCGGGTTCGGGTTGGGAACCATCATCGAGGATAACGAAGTCCTAACATAAGTCATGATTAGCTCTTATGAAGGAACTCCTTCTCCTTGAACAAATCAATCAGTGGCTTGGTGTGCTAAGGATACATATAGAATGAAGGTTGCAAGTCTCCATACCACAGAATACTTCGCACGTATGCATGACTGATTTGGAATGATCCCAAGGAAGCAACACTCACTTTCTCTAATTCACGGCGGCAACTTGCATTAAATGCATATGATCTAGAGGGAGTCACTTCTTTCATCCGAACATATGCTTCATGAACTAGCATGAAGAAATGCTTTCAAAAGTTTCCAACACTAGCTTAGTGTTCAACAAAAACATGGAGGGAATAAGGATGTTGTCGACGGGCTCAACAACAAGTTATTGAGATTTCCATATAAATGGAATTCCATAATTATGTGAACAAGGTGATAGTATTGGTCAGACCCAAAAGACATAATGGTGTATGCTCGAGGAATCAACCACGAGTAAGACAACATTACGAACATCGTTGGTTCTGATTTGATTTGAGGATAGCCCACACTCAAACCAAAGTTTTGGTTAGGACGATAGGTCCAGCAATTGATTGCGAAGATCAATCAATGAAGATATCATCTTTCTTCAACACACACACACACACAAAGATATCCCTTTGGAATTAATTAAGTCGGACAAGCTATTATCTTCCAACTCTCCAAGTTGTTGTTTAGCTTAACCAACTAGCTCAGGGGTATCCAACACGGATTCTTGGAGAAAGGGTGGTTTACAGGAATAAACCAACTTGATCACGAACTCAACATAGCGGTCAGGTGACAACCTGGTGATACTACCGAGAAGATATTCGGAAAATCACGAACCACCGATATGCTACTAAACTCGAGAACAATCTTGCTTTTCAGGGCAAGACGATATGATCGAATAAGCAAGGGATTGGCACAATCCTAACCCATTGATCGAAAAGTGCACCGGAAGTAAGGACTAGGTAGCATGATCAATCTTAGAATGATGATTCCATAACCAACACACTAAGAATGAGATTATCGTCCATTAATCACTATGCAACATGGTTGCTAGGAATATAGATTTCACACATCACGATTCACTTGTCAGCACTCCGGTTGCGACCACACGGAACCGAGGAATGAATAAGGATGGCGAGAAGTATCACTACGTCAAGAATTCACAAGAGATGGTGCACAATTCCCATGACATTCTTGATATAAAGATGGTAATACTCCAAGGTAGAGCGGAACAAGAGCTAGACTAGCATTTTGATCCGTGGAACACAACGGCTTTGACCCAATCCTGGATATGGATGAGGTACTGGAGTTTGTTTCTCCTAGTCATCCTGAATAGAATGGCTTGACGGACCACAAGAATAATAAGCATCGGTAACACGAATGAATAATCACTCCTGACTATCAATTGATAGACAAGGGCCAGAAAACAACTAAAGAGGGACAACTCAAAAGAACATATGATTTTCTGAGTTGTGGATGCATAGATTAGCATGTCAAACAAGTTCAACATGTTTCTTCCGGATAACCCATGCAGAAAGGTAGAACTGGCAGAGTCACAATATAGAATGGAGAACTCATCGAGGATATTCCTGTTGTGATCTTTTGATCCAACAAACTTCTGCCATAAAGTGGTTCATAATATTTGGAAGAAGGAAATACCACAAACTTCAAGGACTATTGCAAAGGTTACTAATAACCTAAAGGAACTAGCAAACGTTAACAACATGAAGTAAGTAGGGTGAATCTCGGGTTCGAAACCCAAGGAGTGGAATACCTACTAACTAAATGGCATCACGGAATGCTTTCGAGAATGATGGCCAGAATCATCACACTAGAACACATAACATGGCTAAATTGCTAGGAGATACTCTAGACATCTAGGGTCATAATAATAGCTCCAACATATACGTCGAGGCAATAGAGTACCTCAACTCACCGTTTACTGTGGCTAACCTGGCCTAAAAGATTTTTCAAATGCATCATACTATTTAGAAACCTGGGATGACTCGGACAGCATAACGGCTGTAAATGCTCAAAAGATTGGAGACATGCTACAAAAATGGTGGCATAGCCACTCGAACATCATAACAACAAGGTTTTGAGATCAACCATGAATACACGGAGATAGTAGAAACTGAACTGAGGCTTGGATCCAACAATACTATAAGTCTACGGATTAGTAACACGTGATCCTGATAGACAGAAAACTAAGCCTAGTTCCTTAACCCCGTAGGAAAGATAAGATGACTCAGATTAGAAGGGCACAAGGTATAAGGAGTAAAAAGAGCATTATGTTCCATCCCACAATCAATTCCCTTATATAACTAAAGAATTTCCAGACTCAACTTCGACCAGTTTGGCTTGGTAATCCTACAAGCAGTCAAGCTCTGATACCAAAACTGTCAGGACCCCGATCCTAAGTCACACCGATCTAGCATGTAACACATCATATCACTTTGCGGCCTCACGCACGGTATTCCCACGGGTGCCACCTTACCTGGCCCGGGACCGTTTGCGCCTTTTGGCTCACGTATATGATAGTGTTGCTAGCATCCATATGAAAAAGAACCCGGGCTGACATGGCTAGTCGTGAACCCAAAGTGGCACTAACTTACAGGGACAGGCATACATGACCCAACAACGAACGTGTCGGTCATCAGCGAGTGAATCCGGGCTGTAGCACTGGGCTAGCAGGACTCCGGTGAACCGGGCTGTAGCGGGCTAACAGGACTCCGGTATTCATCGCGTGACATTTCCCCAAAGGGACAGACACAGGAACGAAGAAGGACACATGCCAGCCAGCCTAAGTGTTCCGGAGCAGTAGCAAGCTACCAAGGCTCAATGGAAGCACTAGGAGACATTTCCCGGTAAGAGAGGCTACTAAGGATAAACAACTAGATAGTCAGATCCCACACATACCAAGCATTTCAATAACATACACACAATATGCTCGATATGTGCAAATACAACATGGCATCACAACATGACTCTACAACTTAAGCATTTTATTCAATAGGCTCCGAGGAGCGAGATATTACAATCATGGGTCTCATGACTCAACATTCAGAGCAAACAAATCAAGCACAAGCGGAAGCTTAACATGTCTGAGTACAGACATCTACAAAAGAAAAAGGCCGAGAAGCCTGACTGTCTATCAGATCCTGCCGAGGGCACAAGATTGTAGCTGAGGTATCAAGCTAAACGTCGAAGTCCACGTGGAACTACTAACACCTCTGCAAAAACATAAATTAAGCAACATGAGTACAAATGTACCCAGCAAGACTTACATCAGATCTAACTACATATGCATCATTATCAACAAGGGGATGGTGGGGTTTAACTGCAGCAAGCCAGCTTTGACTCGGTGGCTAACCTGAACTACGACTGCAAGTAACTCTTTTGAGGTGGCGCACACGACTCCACATATTCACCATATCAATACACCACTATGGATCCGCTCCCGTCTCCCTACAGGAACACCATCCATAGCACTCACGCTTATCTTGCGCATTTTAGAGTATCCACTTTCACTTGTCTATGAACTGTACAGGCAACCCAGAAGTCCTTTTCCGCGGACACGGCTATTCAAATAGATAATGTTAACCCTGCAGGGGTGTACTTCTTCACACACGCTCTCGCCACTTACCACCATGTACACCACGTGTATCTCGGCAACCTTCAAGCGGAAGCCTGGCAAGGGAGTCGGCCACGACCTGACTAACCACACAAGTCTCTAGTCCAGGTTTATCACCTATTCGGGTTCCATCCGCAAGGAGATCCGGCCGGGGTGTCGCTCACGGCCCCAAACGATGTGTGCAGGGTTCCCAAGCCCACCTCGACGGGTGGATCTATGCTTGGTACACCGTGCGACGGTGCCTAGTCTGTCCCAAGCCCACCTGTACCGGGTGCCACTTGGTAGACTACTAACACTACCTACAAACACCAGAAACTAGTTGCAACTCCTGGACAGAGATCGAGTTGATTAATAAGTCGAGAGAGCTTGGAGCGCCCGGAGCTCAATGTGTGGTAGTAACTGATCATGGATCACAAACACAGAACTCAGTTCCTGAGGACGGCTGCAATGAGATAACCCACCATGTACTCCTACATGGCCTCTCACCGCTACCTTTACCAAATCGTGTTCACACACAGTAGGACATGTTTACACACCTCCAATTCATCCCCGATGAATCAGACCTGACTCAACTCTAAGCAGTAGCAGGCATGACAAACAAGCATGAATGAGTAGGCACATCAGGGCTCAAACAACTCCTACTCATGCTAGTGGGTTTCATCTACTTACTGTGGCAATGACAGGTCATGCAGAGAATAAAGGGGTTCAGCTACCGCAGCAAGTAACAGATGAATCGTTGTTGTCCTAATGCAGTAAAAGAGAGCAGGAGCGAGAGAGTGGGATTGTATCGGAATGAACAAGGGGGTTTTGCTTGCCTGGCACTTCTGAAGATAGTATAGTTCTTCATCGGTGTCATCGATCACATCGTCGGTACACGTCTATCGAGAGGGGACAATTACCGGGAAACAAGGAAGAACACAATCAATGCAATGCAACAATATGATGCATGATCATGACATGGCAATATGCTGTGGTTTGAGCTAATGCAGCTAGCAACAAAGTTAAATGAAGTTGGTTTGAACCCTAAGTTCAAAACCAAACTCCATATGTGAAATTCAAATGTCATTTATATGATTTGTGCTAAACAACAGCTATAAGTTGTTCTAACATGCATGAAAATAGTACAGATGGATAGATTGGATTTTTCTGATCATTTTTCATATATAATTTATTTCATTTGGAGTAACGGTTGAATTTCTATGAATTTTAGAAGTTTGGGATATTTTATGGAATTTCCTGAATAAGAATAATTCCAATAATTGAATTAATGCGTCAGCACTGCGTCAGGGTGACGTTAGTGGTCAACGGGGCTGGTCCAGGTCAAACCTGACGCTGGGACCCACTGGTCAGTGACTAGTATAATTAACAGAGACTATTAGTGCTAATTTAATCCTAACTAAAAGTGTCAGTGGGCGTGGGCCCACATGTCAGTGATACAGAGTTTAGTTAGAGAGGTGATTAACCTCTAACGGTGGTAATTAGCACTAACTAAAACCTAAACTAACTCTATCAGAGGCCGGCCCCACATGTCATCGACACGGGGGGGCCAGTCGTGGTCAAAGTGGGTCAAACCCACCGGCGACTCGACGCCGGTGAGGCCTGAGACGGTGGCGTGGCTCAGAAAACGCCCACAGGGCACGGACGAGGCCGTTCTTGGGCTCGTTGGAGAGCTCTCGTTGGCGCGCGTCGAGTGGTGGTGGTGGCCGGACCTATGGTGGCCGGAGCCGACGACGGCGAGCTCCAAGGCGGCGGCCGGAGTTCGGGTGGTCGCGGGATCGGTGTTGCAGCTCGCAAGCGAGCCATCTGATGCGCTGGGGCTGCTCTACGGGGTGCTACAAGCGTGTTGGGGTCGCCGGGGTGACCAAATGGTCACCGGAGCTGCGTTGACGGCGAGCTCGGCCGGTGGCGTGCTGCGGGCAGCAAGGGGGCGACGGCTACGGCGAGCAAGAGGCAGCGGGGTTAGGGAGGTTAGATGCAGGTGCTCACAGCGAGTCCAAGGAGCGCGGGGGCGAGGTCGGGGACGTCCGGTAGCTCCCGAATCGGCGGCGATGAGCTTCGGTGTCCGGCGACGGAAACGGCGATGGTGGCGGCGTTGCAGCGCGTCTGGGACCTCGTGGCTCGGTGGAGAGGAAGAGGGGGTCAAGGCGGAGCCTCTGGGCGCAACAACGAGGCGAGGCAGTGGCTGTGGCCACGGCGGTGCTCGTCGGTGGCGACGGCGGCGCTCGGGTGCGAGAGGGAGAGAGAGCAGAGGTTGGGGAGCACGGGAGAGAGTGAGATCGTCCAGGTGGGTGCGGGGCGCTCCGTGGCGTCATCTAGGAGCACCGGGGGGGGGGGAAGCCAGGCAGACAGGGAGGGAGGAGGTGGCCGGCGCGGGGCAGCCACGCGCCTCCGTCCTTCTGGCGAGGGAGGAAGACGACAGGGAGGAGGCGGTGATGGGCTGGGCCGCTGGAGTTGGGCCAGGTGGGCTGCGAGGTGAGCGCCAGGTAATATTCCCTCTCTCTCTCTCTCTTTTAATTCCATTTTCTATTTTCTGCAATTGTTTTGGCCTTATTAAAAATGTCAGAGCAATATTAAAATCCTGAAAATATTTGTGGCACTGTTGAAATTATTTCCAACAGCCCTCAACTGGTTTCAGAATTATTAGAGCATTTAAGATATTTATAAGATTTAAATGCCCCAATTCAAATACAATATGAGTTAATTCAAAAATCCAGAAATGACCTATAAATATGTTCATCATTTTTGGCAGAGGTTTTCACCTTTATCAGGAATCATGAACATTTTCAAAGGCATTTTGGGTTTATTGAAAATGATTTTATTTGAGCCTATTTGAATTTATTTGGTGCTAGGGTTTAAACAATCCCCATTTCAGGTTTAACTGAAATTTAAACATGATGCAACACATGACTAGCTAGCTCAGAGCAAACCAGAAGCTAGGGATGTGACAACTAGGTTCAATATTATTAGAAGTTGAGGATTCTCCAATCTCACTTTTACCAAATTGAGCATCAAGATCTAAAGACTCAGAATTCTTGGGACGCCTTCTAGGCAAAGTTGATTCATCATCAGTCCCATAATCATCAAAATTCATATTGCAAAACATAGATCTAATCGGAGACGCATCAATAACTTTAAGATCCTCATCATTATTTTCACGGAAACTAGAAGAACATGCTTTTATAAAGCTTTCTTTTTTAGCACGCAATCTAGCGGTTCTTTCCTTGCACTCGTCAATGGAAATTCTCATTACTTTGAGAGACTCATTGATATCATGCTTAGGAGGGGAAGATCTAATTTTAAGAGAATCAACTCAAGCGAAAGTCTATCAACGTTCCTAGCCAAATCATCAACTTTGAGCAATTTTTCTTCAAGCAAAGCATTAAAATTCTTTTGAGAAATCATAAATTCTTTCACAGTATTCTCAAAATCAGAGGGCATCTTATTAAAATTACCATAAGAATTATTGTAGGAATTTCCATAATTATTAGAGGAATTACTAGGGAACGGTCTAGCATTAAAATTTCCTCTATAAGCATTGTTTCCAAAACTATTCCTACCAACAAAATTCACATCCATAGGTTCATTATTATTCTCAATCAAGGAAGACAAAGGCATATCATTAGGATCAAGAGGAGTATTTTTAGTAGCAAACAATTTCATAAGTTCATCCACTTTCCACTCAAAACATTGATTTCTTCTATAGCATGCACTTTTTTACTAGAAGATCTTTCGGTGTGCCATTGAGAATAATTAGCCATAATATTATCAAGAAGTATTGTAGCATCTCCTAATGTGATTTCCATAAAGGTGCCTCCCGCGGACGAATCTAAGAGATTTCTAGAAGCAAAGTTCAAACCGGCATAGAAATTTTGTATGATCATCCATAAATTCAAACCATGAGTAGGGCAATTGCGAAGCATCAATTTCATTCTTTCCCAAGATTGGGAAACATGCTCATGATCAAGTTGTTTAAAATTCATAATGTCGTTCCTAAGAGTGATAATCTTAGCGGGAGGAAAATACTTAGAGATAAAAGCATCTTTGCACTTGTTCCAAGAATCAATAGTATTTTTAGGCAAAGACGAAAACCAAACTTTAGCACGATCTCTAAGTGAAAACGGAAATAACTTCAATTTGACAATATTGTTATCTGTATCTTTCTTCTTTTGCATATCACACTTTGTTTAGATGGGTAGCAGCATCTTCACTAGGAAGGCCGGCGAATTGATCTTTCATAACAAGATTCAGCAAAGCAACATTGATTTCACAAGACTCAACATCATTAAGAGGAGCAATCGGAGTACTAAGGAAATCATTATTATTGGTGTTTGAGAAATCACACAATTTGGTATTATCTTGCGCCATGGCAACAAGTAATCCAACACACAAGCAAGCAGAAAAACGACAAGCGAAAAGAGAGGAGGAGATTGGGAAAGAGAGGGCGAATAAAACGGCAAGGGTGAAGTGGGGGGGAGGAAAACGAGAGGCAAATAATGTAAATGCGAGGGAGATGGGTTTGTGATGGGTACTTGGTATGTCTTGACTTGAGCGAAGACCTCCCTAGCAACGGCGCCAGAAATCCTTCTTGCTACGTCTTCAGCTAGCGTTGGTTTTCCCCGAAGAGGAGAGGGTGATGCAGCAAGTGTAGCGTAAGTATTTCCCCCAGTTTTGAGAACCAAGGTATCAATCCAGTAGGAGGCTCCTCAAAAGTCCCACGCACCTACAGAAACAAACTGAGAACTCGCTACCAACGCAATAAAGGGGTTGTCAATCCCTTCACGGCCACTTACGAAAGTGAGATCTAATAAAGATAGTAATGATATATTTTTGGTATTTTATAATATAGATACAAAAAGTAAATATGCAAATAAAAGTAGATTGAAAGCAAATATGATAGGAGATAGACCCGGGGGCCATAGGTTTCACTAGAGGCTTCTCTCGAGATAGCATAAGTATTACGGTGGGTGAACAAATTACTTCGAGCAATTGATAGAAAAGCGCATAGTTATGAGATTATCTAGGCATAATCATGTATATAGGCATCACGTCCATAACAAGTAGACCGACTCCTGCCTGCATCTACTACTATTACTCCACACATCGACCGACTCCTGCCTGCATCTAGAGTATTAAGTTCATAAGAACAAAGCAACGCATTAAGCAAGATGGCATGATGTAGAGGGATAAACTCATGCAATATGATATAAACCCCATCTTGTTATCCTCGATGGCAACAATACAATATGTGTCTCGCAACCCTTTCTGTCACTGGGTAAGAACACCGCAAGATTGATCCCAAAGCTAAGCACTTCTCCCATGGCAAGAAAGATCAATCTAGTAGGCCAAACCAAACTGATAATTAAAAGAGACTTGCAAAGATAACTCAATCATACATAAAAGAATTCAGAGAAGATTCAATTATTATTCATAGATAAACTTGATCATAAACCCATAATTCATCGGATCTCGACAAACACACCGCAAAAAGAGATTACATCGAATAGATCTCCACAAGAGTGGGGGAGAACATTGTATTGAGATCCAAAAAGAGAGAAGAAGCCATCTAGCTAATAACTATGGACCCGTAGGTCTGTGGTAAACTACTCACAACTCATCGGAGGAGCAAGGATGTTGATGTAGAAGCCCTCCGTGATTGATTCCCCCTCCGGCAGAACACCGGCGAAGGCTCCAAGATGGGATCTCGCGGATACAGAAGGTTACGGCGGTGGAAATTTTATTTCGTGGTGCCCCTGAATGTTTTCGGGGTACGTAGGTATATATAGGAGGAAGAAGTACGTCGGTGGCCGCCCATGGGGCCCACGAGACGGGGGGCGCGCCCTACAGGGGGGGGCGTGGCCCCCTATCTCGTGGGGTCGTCGGGAGCTTCTTGACTTGCACTCCAAGCTCTCCGGATCACGTTCATTCCAAAAATCATGCTCCCGAAGGTTTCATTCCGTTTGGACTCCGTTTGATATTCCTTTTCTTCGAAATACTGAAATAGGCAAAAAAATAGCAATACGGGCTGGGCCTCCGGTTAGTAGGTTAGTCCCAAAAATGATATAAAAGTGTAAAATAAAGCCCATAAACATCCAAAAGGTGTAATATAATAGCATGGAACAATCAAAAATTATAGATACGTTGGAGACGTATCAGTCTCCTGCAAATAACCAATAGCGAAACCTGGATGCTCATATTGGCTCCCACATATTCTACAAAGATCTTTATCTGTCAAACCGCATAACAACATACATTGTTCCCTTTGTCATCGGTATGTTACTTGCCCAAGATTTGATCGTGGGTATCTCAATACCTAGTTCAATCTCGTTACCGGCAAGTCTGTTTACTCGTTCCGCAATGCATCATCCTGTAATCAACTCATTAGTCACATTGCTTGCAAGGCTTATAGTGATGTGCATTACCGAGAGGGCCCAGAGATACCTTTTGGACAATCGGAGTGACAAATCCTAATCTCGATCTATGCCAACTCAACAAACACCATCGGAGACACCTGTAGAGCAACTTTATAATCACCCAGTTATGTTGTGACGTTTGGTAGCACACAAAGTGTTCCTCCGATATTCGGGAGTTGCATAATCTCATAGTCATAGGAACATGTATAAGTCATGAAGAAAGCAATAGCAACATACTAAACGATCAAGTGCTAAACTAACGGAATGTGTCAAGTCAATCACATCATTCCCTAATGATGTGATCCCGTTTATCAAATGACAACTAATGTCAATGGCTAGGAAACTTAACCATCTTTGATTAACGAGCTAGTCAAGTAGAGGCATACTAGTGACACTCTATTTGTCTATGTATTCACACATGTACTAAATTTCCGGTTAATACAATTCTAGCATGAATAATAAACATTTATCATGATGTAAGGAAATATATAAATAACAACGTTATTAATGCCTCTAGGGCATATTTACTTCACCCAGGTACATATTAACCCACTTTGGAAAACACATTTTGAAATGTGAAAAAAATCTGAAAAAAGGTGCGCACGCACATCTCCATATTCTATGTGTGCGCAGAAAGTTTCATGGAAAAACAACTTTTTTGTAGCCTGTGCAAAAAAAGACAAAATATTGCGCCGCGAAACGATATTGAGAAGCACTAAAATTTATCTTTTTACATAGACAAAATAAAAATACTTTTTTTTACAAAACTTTGTGCCGTGGACATACTTTTGCGAACATGTATGCATAAAATTTTGTCTAGAATTTTTGGACATTACAAAACACGTCAAAAGTACATTTGTGAAAAGCGGGTTCATATGTACCCGTGTGCAGGACGTGCTAACTCGACTTCCCTCTTTCATGTTAGAGGATCCACTTCCAACAAAACTGTGCCTCTCGTGGAAGGAAAAAAACAACAGAAAACTCATTTTTTTCCGTTTCCGAAAGGCACGACCGTGCCTCTCGCAGAAGCAAAAAAAGGAAACATGTTATTTTTCCGTTTTCGAGAGGCACGGCCGTGCCTCTCGTGGAAGGCAAAAAGAAATAGAAAACATTTTTTTCGTTTTCAAGAGGTACGGTCGTGCGTCTCGCGAAGGCAAAACCGTGCCTCTTGCAGAAGCAAAAAAAAACATGTTTTTTTTCATTTTCGAGATGCATGGATGTGCCTCTCGCAAAAGTAAGACAGTGCTCTCGCGGAAGCAAAAAAATGTGCTTTTTCGTGCAAATTTTTTTTGAAATTTTGTTTTGGTCCAGAAGCTAAGGAAGACCAGTGGAAAACCAAAAAATCTGAAAAAACCGAAAAATACCGTTTTAAAAACCAAAAACTCATGCGAAAAAAAATCAGAAGAAAGCGCCCACAGCGCAACAATGTGGCGGTGGCTGAGCGCGCGCAGCACGCCAAGTGGCGCGCTCTCAGCCCACATGTAATGGATCATTGCGAGGCTTCCGAAGTAGCGCACGTCAACTAGTTGCTCCCCACACATGGTAGATATTCATGAAAAAAAATACGGTCGATATAGCCCCGGTCTAAAAGCTCACCCATATCAGCGCGTGCTCTTTTTTTTTGGAGGCCGACGTGCTATTGTTCTACATGGGATACGAAGGAATTTCCTATTTGCTGCACGTCGGCAAACTGTCGCCGCAACGCACAGGCATAGCAAGACATCGTGCGATTCGGGCCGGCCCATTTGGTGACTGCACGCAACACTTTCTGTTTTCGGTTTTGGGAATGTTCCATGGTTTTTCAGTTGGTTTGTTCCGGTTTTGGAAACCTTCTAGAAGACCCAGAACCGAGTTTTCTTTTTTTCCTGTTTTGTTTTCTTTCCTTTATATGTTTTTTCAGATTCTTCTTTTATTTTTCATTCCTATTTCATTTTCGTTTTTCTTGTTCAAAAAATGTTTGAGAATTCAAAACATTTTGCCTTTTCCAAAATGTGTTCGTTTTTTCATAAAATGTTTCAGTACTGTAAAATTCAGAAACTCATAAAAGTTCAGAAAGTTCAAATTTTGTTCACCTCTTTCAAAAAATGTTCTAAAATTTCAAAACACAAATAGTGCTTTTAGAAAAATAATTCAAATTTAAAAAAGGTTATGTTTCAATTTTTTTTCATAAATTAATAAAATGTCCGCACTTTTAAAAATTGTTCATGTATTATTTGTTTTTAAAATTTTAGAAAATATTTTATTTAGAAAAATGTTTAGAAATTTGAAATATTTTTCTAAATATCGATCAAATTCCAAAAGAGGTTGTGTTTTCAAATTTTGTTCATGAATAAAACAATGTTCGTATATTAAAAAAAATGTTCATATTTTTTCAAAAAATGTTCGGAATGTTTCTGCCGAAAAATTTCACTACTTTCTAAAAATATTCAGCATTTCTAAAAATGTTCCCATTTTAGAAAATTGTTCACAATTTTTTATAAATGTTCATTTTTTCAATTTTTTGGAGTTTCAAAATATGTTCCCTCTTCAAAAATTGTTCAAAATTTTCCATTTTTTTGTGTTTTCAACTTTTGGTAGAGAGTTTAAAAAATGTTCGTGTTTGCTTAATTTTCATTTGGAATTTCAAAAAATGTTCCCGATTTCAGAGAATGCATTCATGATTTCGAAAAATGTGATTTAGAAAAAATGTGCCAGTTTTGTAAAACAATTAGCAAATTTGAACGGTGTTTGTGTTTTGAGAAAACACTCAGTTTTCTTTAAAAAAATTGCTTTCAAATTTCTGAAAATAATTCAGATCTGCGCTGCCTATTGTTTCTATAACTCTTGACTCTGCTGCCTAATAATCAGATAAACTCGGTAGGTCAGCTGGTTGATGTTCGTGCTCTGTAGGACGAGATCGCTGGCCATCTCTCACTTTGGCGGCTACTAGGCGGTGAACCAAACGCTGGGCTGGGAGCCCGTTAAATAATGGGAGCCCAACTCCAAGCGCCACTTCATTTCGCGCGGGACGTTTCAAAGATGTAGTAGGATAACAACCTCTAAAAAAAGGTAAACTTTTCTGCATTTTTCTTAATTTTTTTGCTGCATCTTCAAGCTCCTAGAAAACGCCTGCAAGTTAGGATTTGTCCAGCTCACTCGCAGGACACTACGCCTGTGTTTGATTTTGGAGGTATCGGAACCATACATGCCAAGACTTTTAGGTGCCTAATTGCAGGTCGACTGCACGTACTCCTTTCGGTTTGATTACTCCTCAGTCGCTTTGAAGGATTTTTACGGGAAAAACATAGGAACAAAGATTTCAGAGAAAATTTTCTACATATGCATTTGGTTTGTAGGAAACATGTACGGGAATTTTGTAGGAATACTATACATTATCTATGTTTTTGAAGGAATCTACACATCCCTTCAAAGCTCATTTTGTGCGTAGGAACGAGGCAAGACAATTTCTTATGATGCAAGTGCTATCCTATCAACTTCTTGTACTATTCTTAAATCCTACGTTTTGGTTCCCTCCCAACCGAATGAGGCCTTACTTCACATAGGCTGGAGTTGACCCCTTCTCCTCCCACCCAAACCGTCATGCAAGCATTCACATGCTGCATGGTTTCCATCTCATAGTCGTATGCATGCCGTCGCCTAACCTCATGGGTTGCACGGAGGGTGTTGATGTCAACACTTGCACATAAGGCTGGTCACAGTGGGGAGGAACTTAGGAGTAACATCATACACTTCAATATAACTTTGCTTATGTGGCACGTATTTAATGAAGAGAGAGGTGCTTGTGGTAACTAGCTAAGTTACCGAAACGTCACACACTCCAAGAAACAATGAGTCTATAACCTAATAAATACATCTTTGCATGACATTACATAGATGTTCCTACCCATTATGGAGGTAGTAACATAGTCTAGGGAAGTGTGAAGTTACTAGCTTATGTTCTTGCACATTGTGACCAGCCTAAGCATCGCTCTCTATTCTCCATTGTCTATCTTTCCATCACAATAACATAATGGCCATGAATTTATTTGCGCTTCCTCCGTTGCCGCGAGGTAAGCATTATTCCCTACAGGGCTGTATCCAGGGCTTCACTGGGTGCGGTCGGTTCTAATCTCCAGGAAAACGATCATATTAAACACCCTTGAAAAATGATCATGATCTGGCCACAGATATACAGATGTGGATTATATATTCTCAAGTAGTGGGTTTGACCAAAGTTGATACGAACGGCCTTTGGATCGCTTAGTCCCATATAGGAGTTGAATTATTGGATGTTTGGGGGGTTGTGCAAAATTGCCCCAAAGATCAGATAGACCTATTTTAGATGCCTCAAATCGAAAGGGATAATAACGGCGAACCATTCTGTTTCTTGTAGGCATGCCCCTCATGCAAGCATTCACATGCATGGTTCATCCCACAGTCGTATGCATGCCGTCACACCTCACCTCATGGGTTGCATGGAGGGTGTAGGTGTGAACACTTACACACATAAGTATGGGTATCTATACTCCATTGTCTATCTCTCCGTCACATTACATAATGGCCATGATTTTATTAGTTCTTCCTTTAGTGCCGGGATGTATATCCAGGCTTCACCTGATGCAATTGGCTCCAAAACTCCAGGGCATCTACCATACTTAATAGAGCTGTATACTTAAGGCTAGTCATAGTGGGAGTAACTTATGTAGTAACATAGCGCATTTCAAAAAAAAAAATTGATGATGTGGCAAGTAGTTAATGAGAGGTGGTAACATAATATGTTACTGTAACATAGCGCTTCCCAGACAAGATGAGTCTACAAGTTAATAAATGAAGCCATCCATGATACTACTATTATGTTACTTTGCATTATGAAGGTAGTAACTTAGACTAGTGTCATGCACATGACGCTAGTCTACTCCTCACTAGGACCAGCCTAATAACCCCCAAAACGATCATAATATAGTAGTGGCAACTTGTCTTATGCATGATCTGTCCATAGATGTCGATCCGGATTATATAAATGTAGCACTAGTGGATATGAATGACCTTTGGATCGCTTGATCAGTTGATCTCATTGGAGTTTAATTATTGGGTGTTCCGTAGATTGTGCAAAATTCCACTATTTTAGTTGCCTCAAATGGAAAGGTGTTTTTATTAGCTAAAAATATATATATCAAACTACAGTACATACGACAGTTGGTGCTCGAGCTTTGTATGATGGAGGATTGAACAGTGTTGTCACGTATTGTTATACTTGATCTGCTGTACGTACGAAAAGCATACACAAATTATCGTGGTTCAAAAATATACAATCACCATTGGAAATGTTGCATCCAAACCAGTTTTTTTTTTCGTTTCTCTTTCTCTAGAATAAGAAATTAACTCCCTGCACTAGTAGAAAAAGGGTCAAATGTGAAGCACATTAGTGCCGCTTTGTAAAAAAACCGGCACTAATGTGATCAATAGTGCCGGTTCGTGGCTGCGATCAATAGTACCGGTTCGTGTTGAGCCTTTAGTACCGGTTCGTGCCACGAACCGGTACTAAAGGGGTAGTGGCAGGCTGGCGTCAGGCCGGGTCCCCACGAGCCCCTTTAGTACCGGTTTGTGTTACCAACCGGTACTAAAGGTCTAACCTACAGTACCGGTTCGTGCCACGAACCGGTACTAAAGGGGCCAATTTTCAAACTCTACCCCCCCCCCCCCCCCCGTGTATCGCCATTTCAGTTTTAAAAAATCAAAAGAAAATGATAAAAACTTCAAAAAATAAAATCCTTCGAGAAGTAGTTATATTACTATATCTACTAGTTAGGAAAATTTGAAAACTTAAATTTGGACATGTTTTGCAAAAAGTGTAGGAAAAATGTAAAACGGCTATAACTTTTGCATACGATGTCGGAAAAAAACATATAATATATCAAAAAATTCAGCACGAAAATCCGCATCCGATGGAGATAGCCAATGGCCTGTTTGGAATTTTTTAGAATCCTCAAATTCGAAAAGGAAAAAAAGATATGGTCAAATTTCAGTTTTTTAAAAAAATTTGGTTAAATTTGGTCAAAATACTTATTCAAGAAGTATTAATGTTACTACATAATTATTCAAGAATATTAGTGTTACTAAATAATTATTTCAATTTTTTGAATTTTGGTCAAACTATGGTCAAACTTATTCAAGAAATATTAGCGTTACTAAATAATTACTGTTTTTTTAGAATAATAGTTTCAAACTCAAACGGTGAAATGTGTGACTTCATGCTCAAGCTAAACTCCTGAGGGTTAATAGGATTGACATCTTACTATTGTCAGGAAAACAATAAGTACAGACTCGAAAACGAAGGAGAATAGAACCCGAAAGTTAAGCGTGCTCGGGCTGGAGTAGTGAGAGGGATGGATGACTGGTCGGGAAGTTAGATGATTTGGAATGAGTGATCCACACTTGAGCAGTTAAGAGAGGTGATTAGAGACTAAATCATCAAATAATTCAGAAAAATTAAAAATCGAAAAAAAATCAATTTTTTCCAAAATTTTCAAAAAAAAAAACCTTTAGTACCGGTTGGTAACACCAACCGGTACTAAAGGTCCCCCATACTAGGGCGCGAGTTCACGCCACATGGTGGCACTTTAGCACCGGTTCGTGCCGAACCGGTACTAAAGGGGGGGGGGCCTTTAGTGCCCACACTTTAGTGCCGGTTCCATAACTGGCACTAAAGGCCCTTACAAACCGGTTTTAAAGCTCCGTTTTCTACTAGTGCTGCCTCCCTCCTCTCTTTGACTTTGTACCACTTCCACCGCCATTATTGAGCTCCGATCTGTTGCTTCCCATGCCCTTTTCCCTTGTCTATGGCTGTGTTTGGATACATGGGTTAAAGTTAGTTTGGGTTAGTTTGGACTGAACTAACCCAAAAATATTCAAACAGGAGGGTGTTTGGGTTAGATGCATCTAACCCATTCAAAAAATCTAACCCATCCAATAGGTGTTTATTTGGGTTAGTTTTTCTCGGGACCACTAAAAAACACCTTTTTCTCTTGTTTTCCCCGTAGCAGATCCCTCCCCACTTCCTGGAAGCTTCTCATCCTCTCCCTCCCTCCCTCTCGCACCGCCCGTGAAGGCGCCTCGCCGTATCCACGCTCCATCTAACCCTGCCATCCAAACACCTCTTTGGCTAGAGTTAGTTCATGGTTAGTTCAGGATTAGAATCTAACTCTAATCTCTAACTGAGTTAGAGTATCCAAACAGGGCCTATGATTGCTACAGTTGCACGCAAAACCACAACCGCCGTAAACAATCATCATCTACTCCATCCTACTCGTCGATCTGCACCCCTATTCATTGATCCACTCATTGATCGGTGCCAGCCTAGCTACTAGCCGTGTCCTGTTGACGCACTGCCTTCCCGCCCACTCTCTCTCTTAACTTGAGGCGGCACGGGTTCTTCTCCAATGGGCAACCCACCCTTGAACCTTAGCCATTGTAGAGCACGATCGACCTCCGTCATCGCCTCTCTGCCAAGCATTTCACCATGGCTCCACCTCACCTTAGCCTTGACAGAAATGGAAGGAGACACAATGAAGCACCGTGGTTGCATGTTGCATGTTGCATGTTGGAGTTGCATGTTGCCGATGTCTTCGACGATCACAAGATCAAGATGGAGAAAATGAGGTTGAAGATTAGAAATATTAGAAAATATGCCATTGATAGTGTGGCTTGGTATCATTATGCTGTTGGATCAATTGTTACCTTAGTTGCGATCTTCATCGCATTTGTTGTTGCATTTAAATTCTTTAGCTAGAGAGTTATTTGTATGTTGCATTTAATTAAGTGTTGTATATGAACTTTATGTATGAACTTGTATTAATTTGGTCTATTCGGTGTTGTGTAATGAAGATGAGCCAACAATGGATGTATGATGACCGATGCTCTCCCGAGTTCATTAATGGCGTGCATACTTTTCTGTGGGCCGCTGAGGAAAAAAGCGGGCGGATGGTTTTATGCCTTGTCCATGTGCTGGCTGTAAGAATGGTCACAGTTACTCTACGTTAAAAACCATTCACGTCCACCTATTTAAGTCCGGTTTCATGCCCCACTATAATGTTTGGACCAAGCACGGAGAAATAGGGGTTATGATGGAAGACAATGAAGAAGAAGAGGACGACGACAGCTATCCTGGCCATGGGTTCCCTGAATACGATGATACAATAATGGGGGAAGAAGCTGAGCCGGCAATGCGGGAAGAAGCTGAAGAAGAGGCATCAGATGAGCCCACTGATGATCTAGGTCGGGCCATTGCCGATGCAAAGAGAAACTGCGCAAGTGATCTAGAGAGGACGAAGTTGCAGTGCATGTTAGAGGTTCACAAGAAATTGTTGTACCCGAATTGCGAAGTTGAAAAAAAAGTTGGGCACCACACTTGAATTGCTGCAATGGAAGGCAGAGAATGGTGTATCTGACAAGGAATTTGGAAAGTTGCTGGTAATGATAAAGAATATGCTTCCAAAGGACAACGAATTGCCCGAGAGTACGTATGAAGCAAAGAAGGCTGTCTGCCGTCTAGGGTTACAGGTGCAAAATATACATGCATGCCCTAATGACTGCATCCTCTACCGCGATGAGTATGAGGATTTGAACGCTTGCCTGGTATGCGGTGCATTGCATTATAAGATCAGTCGCGATGACCCTGGTGATGTCGAGGGCGAGCGCCCCAGGAAGAAGATTCCTGCCAAGGTGATGTGATATGCTCCTATAATACCACGGTTGAAACGTTTGTTCCAAAATAAAGAGCATGCAAAGGCGATGCGGTGGCACGCAGAAGACCGTAAGAAAGACGGAAAGTTGAGAGTACCCGCTGACAGTTCGCAGTGGAGAAAAATCGAGTGAAAGTACTGGGAGGAGTTTGCAGGTGACCCAAGGAACGTATGGTTTGGTCTAAGCGCAGATGGCATTAATCCTTTTGGGGAGCAGAGCAACAACCATAGCACGTGGCCTGTGACTCTATGTTTGTATAACCTTCCTCCTTGGTTGTGTATGAAGCGGAAGTTCATTATGATGCCAGTGCTCATCCAAGGCCCTAAGCAACCCGGCAACGACATTGATGTGTACCTAAGGCCATTAGTTGAAGAACTATTACAGATGTGGAATGGAATAGGTGTACGTGCGTGGGATGAGCACGGACAAGAAGAATTTGACCTAAAGGCGTTGCTGTTCGTGACCATCAATGATTGGCCTGCTCTCAGTAACCTTTCAGGACAGACAAACAAGGGATACCGCGGATGCACGCACTGTTTGGATGATACCGATAGTATATATTTGGATAGTTGTAGGAAGAATATGTACCCGGGACATCGTCGATTTCTTCCGACAAGGCATCCCGTAAGAAAGAAAGGCAAGCATTTCAAATGTGAGGCGGATCACCGGACGAAGCCTCGCCACCGTACTGGTGTTGATGTACATGATATGGTCAAGGATTTGAAGGTAATCTTTGGAAAGGGTCCTGGCGGCAACCTATTCCGAAGGACACTGATGGACGCGCACCCATGTGGAAGAAGAAATCTATATTTTGGGATCTGCCATATTGGAAAGACCTAGAGGTTCGCTCCGCAATCGACGTGATGCACGTGACGAAGAATCTTTGCGTGACCCTACTTGGATTTTTGGGCGTGTATGGGAAGACAAAAGATACACCAGAGGCACGGGAGGACCAGCAACGTATGCACGGAAAAGACGGCATACATTAGGGTCAGGCCAGCTACGCTCTTACCAAAGAAGAGAAAGAAATCTTCTTCGAATGCCTGCTCAGCATGAAGGTACCATCTAGCTTCTCGTCGAATATAAAGAGAATAATAAATATGGCAGAGAAAAAGTTCCAGAACCTAAAGTCTCATGACTGCCACGTGATTATGACGCAATTCCTTCCGGTTGCATTGAGGGGGCTTCTACCGGAAAACATTCGATTAGCCATTATGAAGCTATGTGCATTCCTCAATACAATCTTTCAGAAGGTAATCGATCCATAAATCATACCAAGGTTATAGAATGATTTGGTGCAATGTCTTGTCAGTTTCGAGTTGGTGTTCCCACCATCCTTCTTCAACATCATGACGCACGTCCTAGTTCACCTTTGCGAAGAGATTAACGTTTTGGGTCCTGTATTTCTACACAATATGCTCCCCTTTGAAAGGTTCATGGGAGTCTTGAAGAAATATGTTCATAACCGTGCTAGGCCAGAAGGAAGCATCTCGAAGGGCCATGAAAATGAGGAGGTCATTGAGTTTGGTATTGACTTTATTCCTGACCTTAAGCCGATTGGTGTTCCTGAATCGCGGCATAAGGGCAGACTGGAAGGAAAAGGCACGCTAGGAGGGCATCAAATAATATGTATGGACGGGCATTCTCTCACTGAAGCACACTACACAGTTCTACAGAATTCCGCCTTGGTGGCTCCGTATATGGAGGAACACAAGAATTTTCTACAGTCCAAACACCCGGAGAAGTTTGACGACTGGATTACACGCAAACAAATGAGGACTTTCGCTGGTTGGTTGCAGAAACGTGCCCTGAATGATGGCGATATTCAAAATGACCTATACTCGCTGTCCCAATTACCATCTTTGAATATAATGACTTTCAAAGGGTACCAGATAAATGGGAATACATTTTACACAATCACCCAAGATCAGAAGAGCACCAACCAAAATAGTTGTGTCCGCTTTGATGCAACAACCAACACGGGAAAGGAAACATAATATGGTTACATAAAGGACATATGGGAACTTAACTATGGATCAGGTGATTTGAAGGTCCCTTTGTTTCGATGCAAATGGGTCAATATGACACAAGGCGGGGTAACGGAAGACCCGCAGTACGGAATGACAACAATGGATCTCAACAATCTTGCGTATGCAGACGAACCATTCGTCCTAGCCAATGATGTGGCGCAGGTTTTTTGTGTGAAAGACATGTCTACCAGGCCGAGAAAAAGAAAAGATAAGGAAGCGAATGGATCATACGACGAGCCAAAGCACCACATAGTTCTTTCAGGAAAAAGAAACATCGTGGGAGTGGATGACAAGACAGACATGTCAGAAGATTATGAAAAGTTTGATGAAATTGCTCCATTCACAATGAATATTGACCCGAGCATCCAGTTAAATGATGAAGATTTTCCATGGCTACGGCGCAAAGGGACACACGCGAAGAAAAAGTTTCACACCCAAAGATCTGGGATGTGATCGGCTTCACTATCATCACTTTCTTCTGTGTTTCACACGGAATGTCTGTAATACTTAAGGTAGTTATGTGTTTTGGCATTTGAAACGCGAAGAAATTTTATGTGCAAACAAATTCTTTTCATGCATTTACTGATTTTTCCAGCTAAATGACCCTGAAATTGAAAAGGCATTTCATTTTTTAAATAACCTAAGCATTACCAAATTGAATATAATGATAAAACACACTAATATTAAACATAAGAAAAAAGAATCACTGAAAAAACTTTTTTCAAAGTTAAGTTATTCACAAACTAGTGATTCACACAAATTTCAAATAATTTAAAAATTTAAACTATTCAAATTTGAAAACTACCCGTACTAGCAGAAAGTTTGTAATTTTTTGTACCTAAAGCAAAAATATTCACAAAGAAACTCTAAATACAGCAAAAAAACAACTCAAAAATAAATAAAACAAAAATAAATAAAGCGAAAAAAATTAAGAAAATAAAAAAGCCCGCCTACTGGGCCAAAGCGGCCTGCATACGACTAGGAACATAACCTTTTGTTGGGCCAGGATGCAGGCCCACAAAGGCCCAGTAGGCCCACTGGGCAGAAGAGGACAGGTAGGCCCAGTAGGCCTGCTTAGGAGAGGAGCTCGAGAGAGCTACCGCACTGGGGCTTATAAACCAGTGCAGTAGCCCCTCGGCTAGCGAGGTGGGACTAAACTCGCGCACCGCCTGGAGCCAGCGCACCCCCTTTAGTACCGGGTCGTGGCTCCAACCGGTACTAAAGACCCCCCTTTAGTACCGGTTGGAGGCACAACCCGGTACTAAAGGGGGTGCGCTTCCCGCCGCTTGGCCTGGCCAAAACAGACCTTTAGTACCGGTTGGTGGCTCCAATCGGTACTAAAGGTCCATCATATATATACAGCACTTGAAAAAAAAATTCAGTTTCCCTCTGTTTCCTCCCTCCGTCACGCCGCCCTGCCCCGATCGACGCCGTCCCCGTCGACGACGCCGCCCCCGCCCCTCGTCGCCGACCCCGGCCGTCCCTGCCCCTCGTCGCCGCCCCGGCCGTCCCCGTCCCCGTCGTCCCCGTCGCCGCGCCCCGGCCGCCCCGTCGCCCCGCCCCGCCGTCGCCGCCCCGTCCCGTCGCCCCGCCCGCCCCGCCCCGTCGTCGCCGCCCCGTCCCGTCGCCCCGTCGTCGCCGCCCCGTCGTCGCCTCGCCGGTGAGCTCGCCCCGGCCGCCATGTCCACACACACACACACACTACACACACACACACTACACACACACACACACTACACACATACACACACATTAGTTTGTTTGTTATAATTTTTTCTGTTTTTTAATTATAGAAATGTTAGAAATTATTCTGTTTTTAGTTATATAAATATTAGAAATGTTATAAATGTTTTCTGTTTTTTAGTTATAGAAATATTTATAGAAATGTTAGCATTTTTTTCTTCTGTTTTTTAGTTATATAAATATTAGAATTGTTATAGAAATGTTAGTTATATCAGGAAATTTTAGAATTAGTTTTAGTTAGATGAATTAGATTAATTTTAGAATTTTAGGATTAATATCAAATTGTTAGAATTTGCATATATATAGAATTTTAGTTATCACAATCCAATCATTTAAAAAATGTTACTTTATGCGGGCATATAGTATTTGTTCTCGACGATATGCCCGACCCGCATCCTCGCCGTCGACCCGTTCGCGACGACGTCCTGCTTCAGAGGACCCATGTTCGGGACTGGGCTCCGTCGGGCTGGCACTGGGAGGTGCTACCTGGAGGGGCGCGCCGCTTGGTGAGGAACCCGACCTCGGGTCCCGTCGTCGACCCTGATATTCTTTGGTGACGTTCGCGTGGGCCACATTCGATGCAGAGGCAGCCGGCCCCGCCGGAGGTGGTGCGTCGCCGTGTCAGGGAGGAAGATGAGCACGTCCATCGCTACATGGCTGCTATGGACGACGTCAGGTTCTCCACTACTTGGCGGGTTCTTTGGGCAGATGACCGGAGATATGATCCTGTGATGGTTCCTTCTCTTTGGGTGTGCACCGCCCACGCCCCAGGAATCGCGAGTGGCGCCCTAGATTCTTTTGTAGTACTCGATCTTTATTAGGTACCTAGCCAGTGATGTATTCAATATATAATATTCGAGATGATGTATTCGAGATTATATATATTAAGACGATGATGTATTCGAGATTATATATTCGAGACGATGTATTTGAGATTCAGTTTTTCCTTATTGATTAATTGCATCCATGCATTGTAATTTGAATACTAAATTGTTTTATATTTCTTCTGTATTAATTAGTAAAGTAAAAGCTATGGCGGACAATACCGACAAAGAGAGAGAAGAGGAATTGTTCGACATCATACGCAGCCCTCACAGGCTAGATGATCTGAATGAAGATGACGGCTCCCAATATCTGAACAATACCGGAGAGGGTGATGAAAAGATATTCGATCTCGACGACCGAGCTGATGAAGTCATGACCTATGATTATGATGACACAGACAATGTTTGTGATGACACAGACAATGCTGATCTTCAAATAACAAAGACTATCGGCGAGGTATATTTATATAAGCATGCATCATGGTGATCATCACATGTTTTTTTATTGAAGATATATTAACGAATCGATCTTTCTTCTTTCAGCCCTCCGGATCGAGCAAATCTGCTTCTACAGACAGCAAGACAAAGCGAGGCTCGGGCAGATTGTTGAAGGATGGTGTAAAGTACCACATTGAATCCACCAAACTTAATGGCGAACCCCTCACGCCTAAGAACGTTGCGGACAAGTGGACTCGTCGGTGCGGAGTTCTTGTGAAGGACAAACTCCCGATCTCCATTCAAGAATGGAAAGAGCCAAAGACTAAATGTCCAGGTGTTACTTGGGTCGACGACAGAGCCAAAAAAGACCTGGTGAAATCTCTGATGGAACATTTCACCCTACCAGATCATTTCACTGAAGCAGATGTGGAGAAAGTCAAGGCCGCTGCTCTTAAGAAGATGGCAATTGCATTCAACACCCACAAGAAAACTGTATGGGTCAACTACCTCGCTAATGAAAGGAAGACTCAAGATTTCAAGGGAACACTGGAGAAGCAAAGAGAACACTGAGACGATTTCGTGACCTTCAAGGATTCAGAATTATCTAAGGAACGGTCGATGAAAAACAAGGCAAATGCCGCAAGAAAGATGCAGTTCCATAGGCTGGGTCCAGGTGGCTACGTGGTGGGATTGCCTAAGTGGGATAAGTATGAGCAAGAGATGGAGGATGCAGGGGTCACTCCGGTTACTAGGAACTGGCCCCCAGGAACTGGCCCCCCAGGTGCAGAACTTGGTTCTATGCGCATGGGGGGGCGTTGGATCCGAAGACATGTGAAGTTTCGCGGAAGGCAAATCTAAAAGGAGCCGAACAAAAGATAATTGACGCAATAGAAGAAGCTCGAAGGGGGGTGTTCACGCCCAAAAGAGAGAACGACGAGCTTACGCGCGCCCTGGGAAATCCTGAACACCCGCAAAGAACACGAGGCAAGGGCGTTATTCCCTGGTATGAGGGCTTTTCAGAATGGAACGAGGACTACAAGACCCGTGCAAGAAGGAAGATGGAGGAGGAGAAGAAAAGGAAGCTGGAGGAGGAGCAGAGGAAGCAGGACGCAGAACGCCTTGAAGGCCTAGAAGCAAGGCACGCGGACCTGGCACTCAAATTCCAGCAGCAGCAGCAGCAGATCGACTCACTTAGCCAGGAAAGGGGGTCTCAGTAGCGGCAGCAGGAAGCGGATGATCGTCCAGCATTGGATAGCACCGTCCCATCCATGCCGAGAAGCAGCGTTGATTCTGCCCCGGGCGACACACTGCTGGATACATATACCCTATGGATGACATCATAGAGAACACTAACTGTGAGCTACACTCCAAAATGAAGAACATATCCATGAAGGTGGCGGACGGCATTGCTTTTCCAGTTACCCCCGTAGCAACCTACCATTGCATCCCGATTCCAGAGGGCTATGCTCGTGTCATGGTTGATGAAGTGGTGGATCCATATTTGGGGCTAACGCTTGACATTCCTGGAGGTGAAGACAAGCGCACACTGGGAGAGGCCATACATCGTATCATCCTATGGAGAAAGGATTGTATCCTCTTTCGAAGTCCATCGACACCGCGTCGTCTGCCGACTCCTCCTCGAAGTCCACCACTGAGTCAGCAAACTCCCGCTCCTCCAAGTCCACGAACGCGTGAGACGAGTCCTCCTCGAAGTCCGCCACCTCCTCCAAGTCCCCGAACGCGTGAGCTGACTCCTCCGGTTTCAAGTCCGGCACAGCGTCATGCCACTTCTCCGGTTTCAAGTCCGGCACCCTGTCAGGCCACACCTCCTGCTTCAAGTCCGGCACATCGTCAGGCCACTTCTCCTGGTCCAACTCCACGTCAGCCGTCTCCACCGTCTCAGCAATCGAAGAAGAGACATGCCACAGCTTTGGTGCGTAGCGGTACGAGTCGAGGTAGTTCAGGAAGTACAGGCGGAGACAAGCGATATAAATATGGTCCAAGCCTCGCTCCTCTTCCTCAGAGGCCTTACGACATGACTAAGGAGCAAAACGCAGCCATAGTGCAAGCCCAAGTGGACGCCCATTTTGGACCGAAACCGGCACCGCCGCCAAAGGAGAAAGTGCCTGAGAAAGTAATTGACCACTTCATTCGTATGGCTAGAGAACCAGCTCCCAAGCCTGTTGACTCGGACTATGAGCGCCAAATCAGGAAACTACATCGACAACGGATAAAGAAAGAAGCGAGCTCGAGCTCGAGCCAACAAGCAGCTAGCAAAAAATGCAGGAAAACCGTTCCCCAGTTGGGAGAACAGGCGGCGCAAGCGATCCCCCCACTTGTTGTGCCAAGAACACACGAGAGGAGTAGTACGCGCGCCAAATATTATTGTGGGCAAACCGTTAGCGTTCCCCAGCATGGCGATGTGGTAATAACGGAGGATCATATAATGCAGGCTCAAATGCTCAATATCTCTGTTGGACAACTCCTCGAAATCGAGCCCATGCCTACGCTTAGAGAATCGGAAATAGCATGGAAATATGTCCGGGGCCAACCTTTGGTCCATCCAGACAAGGTCAAGGACCTCCCAACGAGAATGTATCAATTGCATCAATGGTACATGAACATTACCAAGATTTCCAATCGAGAGTCCCTCATGGTGAATGTCAAGCATGAGCATTATTACCATGAGAAAGCTCTGGCCATTGAGTATCCAGAACTATTTCAGTTATACAATCAAGACGCACTCGACAAGTCTATCGTCAGTTGCTATTGTCTGTAAGTGATTTCTTTCTGTAATTTAAGTCTCAAGCTAGTTATGTAGTGATAATTTTGAGCAATCATTACATGTAATTATCCTCACTATATTCTTTTTCTGTGGTATTATATGCAGGATGAAGATGTATGAAATGAAAAAAGCTGGACGCTATGGCGTTGGGTTCATTGACCCAAATACCATTAATGAGGACATATGGCAGATTGAATGTTGTCAAGATGCTGTAGAGGAAAGCATGCTAGAGTTCTTGAAGCGCCTCAATAGCAATGAAGATATACTACTTCCTTACAACTTCCCGTGAGTCACACTGTCTTGTACTACAAATTCTGTTTTTTGCTTACTAGCTAGCTAGATGTTAATAATTAAGTGTATACGGTTTACGGTAGTTGATTAATTTTATGCACATGCCCGCTTAATTAAGACATGCAAACGTGTGCGTATGCAGTTGGCACTGGGTCTTGTTAGACATTAAAGTTGAGGAAGGAAAAGTTGAATTACTGGACTCACTAACTAAAGAAGATAAAGACTACACCATCGTGAAGGGGATAGTCAACAGGTAATTTCAATCATTATTAACTATATCTCGGCCTATTAATTATTAGTTCGTCATTTCCTGATATGAACTATTTAATAACCCCTTTATTAATTTTCTTTGCCGGCGGGCAGGGCATGGGCAAAGTTCATCAAGGTGACTCCAGGCAAGTGGGCAAAAAAGTTGTTTTGGCATCGACCCAAGGTAAGTAATTAAGTAGTACTAGCTAGCTACCATCTCTTTAATTCTTGTTTCAATATCATTAATTAATTATCATGCTTGATTAATCATTATCTGATTCAATTCCATTCTCGTAAAGGCCCTGAAGCAGGCGCCGGGGAATAATCTGTGTGCATTCTACGTTTGCGAGAACATTCGCATGATGACGTGCGAAAGGAGCAGATCTGATAGACAGGACTGGGTACGTTTGTCAGAACACTATTCACACCATTATCGATATCTAGTCACACAACTAACACACATGCATATTGATCTCCTTCTTAACAGTTCAGAGAGGTGCGGGATAAGCTCCTACCATCGGACCGCATACTAGCACTTCAAGAGGAAATAGCCGGATTTTTGCTCGACCAGGTCATAGATCCCAAAGGAGAATACTATTACCCGCTACCGCCCCCATGAACCACTTGTCATCGTGCTCCGGAGGCACCAAAGGCAACATATGTAGGAGAAATTGTATATGTATATACATGTGTATGTGTGAATAATTAATGGTGTTGGTTTGTGAGACATTCGATGATATATATATATATATATATATATATATATATATATATATATATATGCGGTTCTACGTACGAGAAAATCTATTTATATATATGCATAACGTGTACAATTTGTAGTATCGTGAAATACCAGCAAACAAAAAAAATTGAATGGAAAATAAATCAACCCCCCCCCCCCAAATATTTAGTACCGGTTGGTGTTACCAACCGGTACTAATGCCCTACGCGCACCCGGGCCTGGCTCGTGCCACGTGGTGGCACTTTAGCGCCGGTTTGTGACGAACCGGTACTAAAGGGGGGGGGGGCTTTAGTCCCCACTCTTTAGTGCCGGTTGGCAAACCGGCAGTAAAGGCCGTTACGAACCGGCACTAAAGGCCGGTTCTGCACTAGTGCGAGATCGCTGCTACTTCCACCACCACGCCGTTGTGCTGCTGGATCTCCATCAACCTCTCCCTTCCCCTTGCCGGATCAAGAAGGAGGATACATCTTCCCCAACCGTACGTGTGTTGAACGCGGAGGTGCCGTCCGTTCGGCACTAGGATCATCGGTGATTTGGATCACGACGAGTACGACTCCCTCAACCCCGTTCTCTTGAATGCTTCCGTGCGCGATCTACAAGGGTATGTAGATGCAATCCTCTCTCTCGTTGCTAGATGACTCCATAGATTGATCTTGGTGAAGCGTAGAATTTTTTTATTTTCTGCAACGTTCCCCAACAAGATCTTCATGAAGTGGGTGATCTCTGGGCTCATACAAACTTTATTTCTTCACAAGCTTGATGACTCCCAAGCACGTAGCCGATCTAGGAGGTGCACACCCTCCAAAAGTAATAAGATGAGGTTGCTTGGTGATGAATACAATGTTCTAAATGATAATCTCCTCAACATTTAAACTCTCCTAAGATTTGGCCTTTGGATCAGAGAAGTAGCTGTGTAAAGCAAATAGGAAGATTAGATCTCAAAGAGGTGGCTTGATGGTTGGAGTAGAAAGCCCTTGAAATCCGCACAAGAAGTGGAGTTCTCGCTCACAACAATAGGATATGAGTGGAGTTTACTTTGATTGAACATGTGGGATAGATCGGGATATAAATAGGCCGGACAAGGAATTTGACCATTATAACTTTTTAAAACAGCTCAGAAGCTCTCGGAGACTCCGACCTGCACAAAAAATGGGAACTTTCAGATAGCTCGGTCAGTCCGAATGGATAGCCTTTGGAGGCTTCGAGGCAAATACCTTGGCAGTGGCACACTCTCCGTAGCCTCTTCAGAAATTTTGAGCGAGGGGTGTTAGGAAATTCTGAGTGGACAACAACGTTAGTTGTTCCGAGTGGAATGGTTGGTAGCTCCAAAATGCCAGGGTTTGTAACTTCTATATCTGGATGAACTACTCGTGGTTCTAACTAGAAGAGCATGGTAGCTCCGAACGTTTGAAAGTTAGGTAGATATAGTTGAGGAGTTAAAGGCTTTTGAGGAAATTTAGAGTTTGATCTTCAAACACATATAGAGAAAAACTCATCATAACTTCCTCATTCCCTTTTGATAGTATATATTGGCATGCCTATGGACTCAATGTGATCTTGGATCAATAAAATGAAAATGAAGAATCCTAGATTTGGCCAACACTTGTCTTCATGGTAATTTGTGTGTGTGTGAGTGGGCCGGGGCGGGGGGGGGGGGGGGGGGGGGGGGGGCTCACCTTTAGTTTCCGTTGTTTCACCCACAAGGAACTTCCCTAACATACGCTTGATACAAGACATTAATTACCAAAACCCACCAAGAGGATTAGATGCACTTTCAATTAGGTGCAGGCCTAGGCGACGCCGGCCGACCATCGGAGGCATAGGAGGCCCACAAGTCGTGGGTTCAGACTCCAAACCAATGAAATCAGATGCGTTTGTCGAGGCGCCATCCATGCCGTCATCGGCAGAGGCTGGGGACGGCCAAAAGCGGCCAAAGGCAGCGCTACTGCAAGGGAGGGGAAGCGACCAAACTCTCCATGATAGCGGTCATTATGCCGGCTGCGCCGGGATGACGGTCCTGCTAGTGCTGCTCTTTGTACCCTTCTCATACATTTGTGTTCCTTCAGAATAAAGGGGTCAGCTTCTAGCTAATATTCCACATAGATGACTGGAGGAACACAACATGAAAAGCTAATTAATTATAATTACATTTAGCATGAGAAGATAGGCAACTAGGCAACTAACCATATGGCCGGAGGCCTGTTGCACTCCAAAGGTTATCAAGCGCAAGTCTGTTATACATCTCAGAAAACATCTCTTGTACTTGTGCTGTCATACTACTAACACTATAACAGTCGAGCGTACATAAACCCTCACGCGCATCCATGCAATTATTCAGGTTCAGGTAGTTATTTGGACGCAACAAAGTGATCTAGCTAGCGAAAAGCAATAAGTTTCACAGAATAACTAGCTAGCTAAGTACCACCTCCCGAGTGATGACTAAAAAGTGACTTCATCTCCATCTCCATCTCCCACTCCTTCGGTGAGAGCAACGGCAAGGAGGAATAAGAAGCCAGCTCATCATGCGTGTAGCTAGGCACGGTCACTGACATTCCTGCATCTTCCTCTTTCTTCAACCTCCATACACCAGCAGCTGAAGAGGGCGATGCTTTGGTGAAGTCGAGCACTTGTGAGTTAGCAGTAGCACTGTTTGAGCTGCTGTGTGGTTGATCATCAGCGGGGAACAAACTACTGCATGTGTGGTCGTTGATCATGGTGACCATGAACACAGGAGGGTCGCTATTGTTTTGCTGCTGCACAAGTTTCTTTGCCGGGCACCTGTGCTCGTCGCTGTATCCGCATCTGTAGTATGACCTGCGAATAATTAACCAAGTGTATGATCACATATAACACTTTTTTACGTTCTTTGCTTTTGCTTGAACAAAATGGATTACGTTTTTTGAGAAAACACATAACAAGTTCTGTTAAATTCCACAGAGTTTCCTGTATATATATCACACGGATCGCAAAGAGCACACACTTTTAAGTTTAGAAATATGCAAGATCTTAACCTTGTTGATATGACACAATGCTAACGTCAACCTAAGTGAGTAACAAATTAAAATATGTTCTGGTAAAATTTCATGTTTTCCCACAAAATAAAAAAATATCATATATACTTCTGAGTAGATCACCTCCATTGGCATATACTAGTCCCCTGGAGTTTGTATGATGATAAGCGAAGTGGTTTATTCCATAAGCAATCTTCATCATAAAACTCAATGATTGATATTCGTATTCACGCGAACCTTTTTACGCCATTCAAATATATGCAGATAAACAAGCTTAAACATGTGCATGATGACCTGTGTACAGCCAGGAGAATGGTTTTATGCTCCACACACATGCAAAGAAAAGAATATATACATAATATAAATTTTCCACTAACAGTGTAAGCTCAAATATAGTGCTATCACATACACATACTAATCCATTTACGTGCTTCAACTTTGATTGAAAAAGATTAGAATCCTAAGATGCTCTCCACAAGATGCGTCTTCTCGGCTTTCTTACGATCAAGGACTATAAAATGAAGACGCATGGAAGGTTCATATATGTGATATGCCGCAAATGTGCCCCATGCAAACCCTAATACTTTGGAGCAACTAAGGGCATTTCTAATCGATCCCTTATAACCAGTTAGAGGAGGGGAGTAAAAATGCGGTTTACTCCTCTAACCGGGACCCGGCCGATCCCTTATCCGCCGTAAGGGAGTAAAATTTTACTCATCTCCCTAAAAATCTCCTTATGTTTACTCTACTACGCGGCGGCTGAGTAAAAGCAGCACCTCTCCTCCACTACCTTCCCTCCCAGCCCCCCGCCGGCGCCCGCCCGCCCACCGGGGACGCTCAGTAACTAAGCTCTGCTACTATCCCCTACCGCTTGGATTTGCGCCGCCTCGTCCCGTGGCTGGCGACAAACCGGTGGATTTGCGGTTGTCGCCGCCGCCGGATTTAGCGATTCCGGCCGGCGGCATCTGCGCCTTGCCATGGATTGGCCGGGAAACAGACCACATAGCCACGGCGATGCCTCCGGGCTGCATGCAGGTACCTATTCCTCCTGTAGCCACTCAAATCTCTCTCGTCGGAGGTATGCGGGCAAATACATGCCCGGCCATCGGCTGGGCTCGGCGCTGGCGCAGCGGCTCGCCGATGCCGGTCATACAGTGCGACCTTCATGCAGAAGGTGGTGCGCCGAGTTTCTACCATGCGGCAACACCCCGGATGAGTGTTCTTCAAGTGCACAAATGATGGGGTATGTGCTTGTTTTGATTCGGTTGTTCACCGGATTCGATGCAATTCCGTAGCTCATCTATGTGCTTGTTTGGTCATATATGTGTGTAGGATGGGGGCAAGTTTTGGTATTGGAAAGAAGAATACATCGATCTATTGATAGCACGAAAATTGATAGATGTTCGTGTACTCGTTGCTAAAATTAAGGCTACATGTGAGACTAGAGATGAGATTAGATGCGAAGCAACGTCTACTTTAGAATCAAAGAAGAAAGAAGTGTTGAAATTCAAGAATCCGCAGATCAACAATGAAGACAAAGAGAAGATATTAATTCAACTAGTGGGAGCAGTTAGGGAAATTGGATATCTTATAAAATATCTAATTGTGGTTCTTGTTTTCTTTGGTCTTACTCTCATGGCAAAGAGTTGGTGAATTATGTACTCCAATGTCATTGAATGAAATAAAAAAGTAAGGAAATTATTTTTAATGGTCGAATATGTGATGCACATGAATTTCTTTTTCTCCACTAAGTTTAGGGCATCGGCTAGAAACGGCTGAAACTTAGTGGAGTAAATTTACTTAACTAAGGTTTACTCCGCTGTTTTACTCCTCTATTTTAGGGGATCGGTTAGAGTTGTCCTAATTAATGTGAGGTGAGTATCCATGCCAAGCCACATACTGCTTAATTTAGCATCAAAGTACTTTGGTGTTTTCATTCTAGTAACCATAATTAAATATAATTCACAATCGAAGTACTATGATTCTTGCTTTATGTAAAGCCTTTTTAGATAATGAAAGATATAACTCCCCTGGATTCTAGATTCAACGATGCATGCAACCCAAAATTAGTTGAGAGTCCGCTATGTAAAAGATGGAAAAGTAGTGAGAAGCTACAACGAGACCAATAGGCAAAGGTGTACTGCTAACGACAAAGGTACTGTTTACACTTTTTTTCTTCGAAAATCTGTTTGCTTTTTCTCTGTTTAATCCATAGGAGAAAATGCAAGTATTATTTTTTTGCGAAAAGAGAAAATGCAAGTATTACATATCCATAAGCTAATGCCAAATTAATGGATAATTAGAGAGAGCTTCTTGAGCCTTCAGTGATGAAACTCCGTCAAATTAAAGAATCGTACCTTGGGAAAACAGCATTCAGGATCTTCTTCTCGCCATATTTTCTCCAGTGGAACCCATCATTTTCTGGTGTTTCAGTTAGTACCTCCCTGCTGAAGAAATAAAATTAACTGAACTCAGCTTTACTGCACACCTCTCTAGCTAAGCTAACCATGAAATATAAATCACGGTATGCAAAGAAACAAACATATGCTACAGCTCCATGCCTGAACCGATGAACCGGAATAGCAAGATCTACCGACAAATTAACATTTCTTTCCTTCTATTCCTTGTATTACCATCTCTTTCCTTTATATCGCTTTGAACGTTAGATCTAGAATACCAGGGATGCCAAACCAATCCATGCATTATTTCCGTTTTTTGCACAGGGTTAAAGATGATATGAAGCAGGAAGTTAAAGAACAAATGGACCAGCAAAAAAAGAAAGAAAAAAGAAAAAAGAACAGCCGGACTAGCAACACTGCAGGCATGGGGTAATGGGGTTAGATCCTCACTGAAAACCAGACATAAGTGTGTAGTAACATGGATCTGCCAGTAACGATTCCTCCCTACCACAGATCCCCACAGATACGCATATGCTACAGTAGTATTCCTTGAAGCAAACACAAAGTCGCTCACATTGGAAGCTCCTCGCCATGGGTGCCTCGCCGGTGCTTTGCCTTCCTGGTGCGGGCAATGGCTCCATTTCGTGCCCCAGTGCCACCGCCACTACCAGAGGCGCCGGCAGCATAGGCCGCCGCCCCGGGGTCGGAGGAAGAGCAGCTGTACTGCTCTCTGTTGGACTCCAGCATAGAGGCGGACGACACTAGGGCCGTGGAGATGTTGCTCACGTTGGCCAGCGCGGCGCTGCGGCGACCGAGCTCCGGGATGAGCTCCAGCTGTTGCCGGAGGCAGTCAGCCAGCTGGGCGCCCTTTCTCAGCTCCTCGATGACAGCGTCCCGCTGGTCGGAGGGCGGCGGGGACATCTCGGACTTGGGCCGCATCGCCATGAGGTGAGGGGATATTGCTCTAGTCTACTCTTCTTCAGGAGGCGGACGTGAGTGAACTCTGTGGATTTGGATTAGGTGTTGGATTCTTAATTGGAGGAAATGGCCTAGCTGAGAGACATGAGTTGTGAAGTGTCTGTACATATATAAAAGAAATACAGTTGTATTTACCAATTAAAATAGTGTCTAATTATTGCGTGTTTTGGTGCAAAAGAGAAATGCCTAATCTGTGTGAACCTCAAGTAATGCCTAGCTTGATGTGTAATTGAACGTGTATTGGAGAATGAGTAGCTAGGTGAAAGGCAATGACCAAAAGAGAACACTAGAGTTAAAAAACCTAAATCCAATTAAAGTTATCTGTTTTTTTAGAAAAGGGGATGACCCCCGGCCTCTGCATCTGAAAGATGCATGCGGCCACTTTATTGATTATTCTTGAGGACCTTACAAAGTATTACAATAATATGCCTGAATCCGTCATCTTGGCAACATATGACACTACTCATATCCATATGATGAAGGAGTGCTAGCTGGGCCAAATACCCAGACCACTCACCTAAGTCTATCATCAAAAACCGGAAGCCTCAGTCGAGCCACATACCGGGTCTGGGGCACACAAACAGGTCTGACGCACTCACATGTGTCGTCGCACTATCAATACAGACTCTAAAAATGAGGTGGCGTACCTATATATGTCTACATACGAAAATCTGAAGTATGATCTTTGTATATTTCTTCGGTGCCTTCTCACGTCATGACGACGGCCTCAAAGTTGTGGAATCTTCACCTGGAACGCCCTTGTCACCCCCTGTGCGCTTGCCTTGTTCTCCAAGCTTGATCATGCTCCAATGCCCATCCCTCTTGTCCATGATAGGCCTTTCATTCCTAATTAATACAAACATATTTGATTTAGACAGCATCATATTCCCATGAACATCAGAAATATTTTCAAGAAACGAAAATGCCTGATATTTAGTTGACATGAGCGTGCTCTAGTAATTGTTCCAATCCGTGTAACGGCAGAGGCTATGAGTGTAACAGTGGTAGGGATGTTATAATTAATGTACCATCACAACACCCGAAGACACCATGCCACACCTGCAAACTCGATGATAGGGAATGCCATCATAATGCCCCACCAGCTAGATCTGGGAGCATCACCGAGCCGCCCGCAAAGCATACAGGGAGCTCACATCAAGTATAGGAAGACCCTAAATGTGTACCATTTGCAGACGCTCCAAAATCCACCACAACCATCGAACCATCGACCCATCTTCTTGGTACACATTTGCATCGTCCATGCCAGGCCAGTCTTTGACGCTGCCATGGCGTCAAACAGTGTCACCGCCCCGCGCTCATCCATCATAACGCATCCGCCGTTGAGACTCCGTTGTGCCATCCCACCGAGACCCATGGTCATCGACATGGTAGAAACAACGCCACTCCACCCGTGGACCCCATTTAGCCAGCACTTGCTCCAAAAACAATGCCACCAGGAGGTTGTGGCTCTAGACACCACCATCGTCCAATCTGAAAGACAAGATCAAGCATTTCCCTTTAAGCAAACGGCCCTTCCAGATGAGTCTACGTGGTGGTCCAACGCCCCTACGCCTCCGAGATCACCCTGGTAGATCTGAGCTCAAAAATAGTGCCTCCAAGGACGTAGATGCCGCTGCACGCCGCCACTATCCAATCCGGCAAGCTAAACCTTAGGTTTCCCCAGAGCTCGACCGGAACACCACTGTGATGATACCCTCCAAGGAGGTTAGCGGCACCCGCAGATGTTGCTGCATCATCCGCGATGGCTAGTCTACGGAAATGATTCCTCCCCGGTGGTAGTCCTTCGAACCAGGAGATCTTGAGTCATAGGCGCTTGACGGAGACACCCACCAACATAAAAGGAAAGGTCATGTCAGCCTAGACAAATATGGGCAGACGAGCCAAATCTGTCCAACCCGAGCCAACCAAAGAGACCGTCGCTGACAGGAAGAAAATTCGGGCGCGTATGTCATGGATCCACCGCCACCACCTGCCGCGTCGCCTCCAAGCACTACAACGACCATCTACCCACCACCCGCGAGGCATGAGCGCACCACCACCCAGTGAGCCCGTCCGAACCCGTCACAGCCCCGAAGACCCGCCACCATGCTATGCCTAGGTGCCTCGTCATGCAAGCCGACCTCTGAGATGCCGCTAAAGCACGCGCTGCAAGAGCCACCGCTCATGACCTGGAAGCGCGCCACAGGAGAAAGCACCACCGCTGCTGTCAGCCGTTGGGGGTAGAGGTGAGAAAGCGGCTGGTTGGCAAGGTCACCCCCGAGTCACCCTGGGCAGGAGTGGCTCGTTTTTTTTTCGTTTGCAACACTAATCTGAAATCTTGCTTCGAACATATGGGTTTCACCTAAACAGTATCCAATGACATCAAAATTGAGGTAAGATCCTGCATGCAGACGGGTAAAGTGACAATAAACCGTACATATAACTTTAATCCCCGGCAGGCCGGTGGATCTGGTGAGCGTCTACAGGAGGGCATGGTGGGCCTGACGTGCCGGACTAGGCACCATGGTGGTGCCATAGCCGGTCAGGCGACGGCGGCCTGGATTCTCCATCCAGTCCCCGGCATCGATGGCGGTGGTTCGTGTACAAGTTGCTTGATGGAGGTCCTCTGTTCAGATCTGGGTGAAAACCTGGCCAAGGCCGGCGGTGACGGCGCTGTTATGCGGCATTTCCTTCTTGAAGGCATCACCAAGGAGAAGTTCAAGGCAGCTATCTGCTACCTCCGGGGGAAACCCTAGATCAGTAGATCGGATGACGGCGGCGCTCTTGTGTCGTTTCCCCCTTGGGGGCGTCATTCTTGGAGGTGTACATGGACTCGAGGGAACAGTGGTTGGTTTCTTTGGTGAGTGGTGCTTCATCTTAAACATTGATGGCGGCCGATCTCGGCAGGGTGGTGCAGTGGAGACTTGGCGTCCGATGCTTGAAGATGGACTCGCGCATGAGGAGGACACTGTCTGGCGTCATGGTGGCGTCGATGGCAGAGTGGCCTGATAAGGTAGAAGCCTTAATATCTGCTCTGAAGATGGACCCGTGGAATGATGGCGGGGAAAACAACTTAGGATGAAATTTAGTCCCATCTTGTGAAGAGTGGACAAAATTCTCCTCCATTTCCCTATAAATACAACCTGCAAGGCGTCATTTAGATTTGGGGTTTGTTTAGATAAAAGTTTGCCATCGGTGCAACTTGCGTACTTTGTTTATGTCCAACAACCAGGTCGATGTCCATATTGCAAATCTTAGTTCTTACTTGTTCTTTGTCTGCTTGTTCGAATTAGACCTTTGTTGTGAGGTTGATTATGCTCTAGTGTGGTCAATAATCTTCAGGAGTTGGTTTAGAGGTTGCTAAGGCGCGAAGTCCTTGCAAGTTCATATCAGATCGTCAAAGTTTACTCCACCCAAAACGATAGTTACCCCTCATTGGAAGACCATGACACCATTGCCTCTATCATAAATACCCCCTCTATTTCCATATACAATGCCAAAACTCAAATTAAGGTACCAATGTAAAAATTAATGTCTGCTTTGCAAGCCAGCTTGTATTCTGATTTACCGAGCTAGTTAATAGGACACATGCAAATTGGAGAAAATTGAGTGGGCGTGAGGGAAGAAGTAGTTGATAGTGTCGTTATAATCCATTGCATGCACTCAAATAGTTAAACTATGGGTTGCAAGTATGAGACAACATTTTTAATTTTTGCCTCGGTTACTATTTTTGATCTTGTATAGCTACAAAATATATATTTTCACAGTGGCACTGGATACAAAAATGGAGGGAGTATTAATTCTTTTTTGATAAAAATACTATTCCCTCTAATCCATATTAATTGTCTCGATTTAATATAAGGTTACTAAATCAGTGACGATTAATATGGATGAGAGGGATACTATTAATGGCTTTTTTCGTACTCTACTTTTTGAACAACGAAAAAATTTAGTACTGCAAACGTAAATCTTGTACTCTTGTAAAGGTCGTTCTCCCACAGAATAGAACGAGGTCATCAGTGACATTAAAAATCTTAAAAATAGAATATATGTCTAATTCAGCAAATCCAGCTCGAGATGTAGAGGTGTTTGTAGAATAATCCTTTTTTTTTTTTGCGGGGATGTAGGATAATCAAATTAGCCGATCAACATCCACATCTCGACCAGGTCAAATATAACATAGAAAACTCTGATTGGTGTCTTTTAGTGGAATAATATATCCTTCTTGAGCCCTCCTCTCAAAATATTTGTCATTGGCCACAGAAAACTCTTTCTCTGTGTTTGTAGTACTAGATGACCCGTTGCGCCAATGGCGCAAAGGGCAAAAGCAAGCCAAGTATTGAAAGAGTACACATAAAAATATTTAAAGACAGATGAGTTGGTCGGAAGATCTTACTGAAACAAATGGAAATAAAAAACTGCTGCTGGCAGTGTGATGATTTTCTCTAACCAGTGTAAACATACATAAATAGTCTTCTGAATATATTAGTAGAAGGGCAGTTAATTACATATATAGAACATTCTTTAGACCGCAGAGACAAGAATGAGGTCTAAAGTGTACATGTAGTATCATACATGAATGGAAATCTAAAGGCTATACATATCTTGCTCAGAGCAACGCCAAAAAGGGAAAGATACTGGATCGATTGATACCGAAATAAAAGGTGGCTGTTGTTTGTTAGGACATATAGACTGAAGGTCACCAGAAACTATCTTATGTAGTCTTCACGCGCTGCTCTGACTTCATGCTAATATAGCGTAATCTCTGCGTCAATTCTTCAATGCTTGGATTAGCTACTACTTTAGTTCTTTTGATAAAACGGCTTTTACATCTGTAGCAGCACCCCTAAGATTAGCAAATTTCCAGCGAAAGGACCACATGAGAATCACATATTTGTATCCTATATGAAGAGAAACAGAAACCCAACAAGATGATATAAAGAAACAGAGGTATCAAAACTGTAATTGCTATAAGAACAGAAGTTTGATGCATAGGATTTCGTATTGCTATAACAACAGAAGTTTGATTACAGTGTGATAAAAATAACAAGCGCATAAAGATTGGACACAACAAATAGTACACAACATAAATAAGCAGTAGATGTACCGAATCTTAATACGTAGCTAATTTAACTATATGGCTAATTAGTTTGCATGTACGAAGCAAGTTACTTTTGATGCAACAGGAAGAGTTGCCTGTATATGCAACAGGAAAATAAATAAAACGTATATTAGATTTTGAAGTAAAATGATGTTTTATTGGGCCTATGATCCATTTGAATATAGCTGTGTATCCATGTATACAACACCAGATTCCAGTATACAACACCAACAAGTGTATCCATGTTTCCAGAAAAAAAATATTACCAAATCTTTTGGTTGCAATGAATCTAAGAAAGCAAAATTTGAACAATAGCACCAAAAACACCAAAAGCCCGGCTCGACTACATTTGAACAATAGCATTGTTGCCTTGTCAGCTATCTGTACACTTGTAAAATTATATCAATTTTTAAAATCTGTTTTCAAAGTACTTCTCGTCTATGAGAAAAAGATTCCATTGCAAGTACCTATATGCACACAACATTCATGCAAATAAAGAATACATATTAGAGCCTTGATCACCACATTCGCTTCAAAGCTAGCTAAAAAATTCATACAGAGAATATAGATATGCAGTTGAGCCTGCAACCTAAACGTTGGGTTCATAGAAAAGTAGAAATTAAGGGTAACAATAAAAAGCAAAAGCATATCAGAGATGCATCAAGTACTGATGCATGTAATATATATGGTCTAGGGATATAAAAAGTAGCTAATTCCACATTCATTGACCCACAGTGTGCTTAACCGAAAATAGTACAATCTATGTTAATCAACTAAATGGCAACTGTAGAAAGGGAAATAGTACAATGTATGTTAATTGACTAAATGGCAAATGTAGAAAGGGAAATGGGGATAAGATGCAACCTTCATGTCTTCATTAGTTCATTAGTATCAGTCTCATCACGAGAAGCAAGCCATCTGGATAAAATCCAATCCCCCTCACAAAAATCTCAATTCACCTTCCATCTTATGTATAAATAGCCAATAGCAATGGCTCCAATCAGCAATAACAGTTAAAAAGTAAGCTACACATGGCCTGCAAGAGAATGATTTTGCTTCAGTCGTTGTAAAAAACAAGCTTTTGCTTAATTTAGCTAGATAAAATACAGAATTTAGATTGCAGGCAAAACTTCACACATCCGCTACTCCAACCAGTTGTCATCCATCCAAGCAAAAGAAATCACATCATGGGAAAAAGAAAGAATTTTGCCAACCTTGGTGCTGTGAGCGAGAAGAAGATGTGCTAGCCGGTGGCTAAGCGAGCTCCATGGAAGGGTTGGGGGAGACAAGACCGGTGGGAGTCAACAGCCAACACCATGGCCGGTCCAAACAGAGCCACCTCGCTCGTCGGCAACCGCTCCTCCCCTCCTTCTCTGGCCGACGAGGCCCTAGAGGACGCACATCCACCACCCCCTCATTAGGCGCATCTTTTTAGAATTTTTGCAGCTAAGCACATCAGTGAACAGAGAGATAAGAAGAGTCATTAGCCACTGACTTTTTTTAACTTGCTGTGCAATAAGAAGAAAACTTGGTGATTTTGTCCCCAAAGAGGTCCAGGATAACCTGATTACCAAACAGTACACTAAGTGATTAGGCAGAAAATCACGCATCCTTTTTGATGAATTTTAGATGCGCCAAATGCTCAAATCGGTATTTGAATCAAACAACATCTACAAATTTGGGACTGTTTATTATTTGGTGATTGTTCTCAAGTCTAATTCATTATAGATCTATTTGTAGGATTAGCATTCCTCTTCCAACCAATAAGGCTCAGCAATTTCCCGTCATTTCCTTCACAACGAGCACTGCTCGACAGAGTTAATTTTATTATGGCAAAAATCTTTCAGTCACAAATGGTCGAAAATTATCTATATGTACTTTGTAGATACCCAACGAAATTATCTATATGTACCCAACAATAGAAAAAACTGAGAAGTAAGCTTGCAAATACATATCATTACCAAAAATACTTGTCTAGATAAATTCCAAAGAGCTGGCTACATAGGTTCAAAAGTCCAATATGCTTGAAGAAGTTTAAATACTCATTAGAAGTAAGTGAACAAAAACAATAGAGTATATCTAGAAGAGGAATACCTAGGCTGTAAGACATGCGTATACAATTTTCGCAAAGCCTGGTCATTTGGAGAAATCCAGACCATAGGAGGCCTAATGCTCCCCTTGCCGAGTGAGAAGCGCATAATACAAACATGGAAACAACCAGTCAATGATTTAGCAACTTATTGGCTTTGAGACTCTAGATTCATAACAAATAGATATGCAGTTCTACAAAAGCATATTCTGCCATCACTCGGCTGACTGGGTGGCGCATTCATTCGGGGTAGCAGGCAGGCCAATCTGAAATCATGGCGCACGGTGGCACCGGATCCTAATGGAACTTACCTAATGCGATGGATGGGAAGAGGATGAACCGGAGAGGGAAAGAAAGGGACTGAAGGAAGACCTGTGACGGCGACGATGCTGTCCTTCCCTGCCTCGTACCCTCTCATATCAGGGCCCGAAGCAGCCGCTCCCGCCTCCGTGGTCTCGCGCCCGAGCGGCGCCTCTTCGCAGCTCGACGCCGCCACCACCGCTCCTCTCGCCTCTTCATAGGTCGACGCCGCCGCCGTTGCACTTCTCGTGCCGCCGCCGCCGCATCCGCCGCTCCCACGCCTCGATCCAACCGACCCCGCATCGGCCGCTCCCCCGCGTCGAGCCAGCGCCACCGTCGCCGGGAAGCTCGCCTCCGCACCCGGGGCGGACGAGAATGCGGCGGGGGGGGGGGGGGGGAGTGGGGAGGCGGCTACGGTGGGAGGGAGGAGGAGGAGGAGGAGGCGGCGGCTAGGGTTCCTGAGGTGGGAGGAGGGGAGGGGAACGCGGGCTCGTTTGGGAGGAGGGGGAGGGGGACGCTGGCTCGTTTCCCTTCGCTCGCTCGCGCACGCGGATTCCCTTCGCTCGCTCCCTTCTCTCACTCGCGTTTCCGTTCTCTCCGCGACCCTGTTCATGGCGAATAAAAGGAGACGTGGCAGGTGCCGCTAGTTGGGCGCACTAGCTTATCCTTTATACGTTCAATATGCTAAGAAAATCTAGCATAATTATTGGATTATTAATTAGATGTAGTGCCTCTTTAATTAGCCTGTGCATATGGTGGGCCGAGGACTGATTTAGACTAGTACCCACAGTGGAAGTAACATAGATAGTAACATCACACATATCTAAATAAAATAGATGATGTGGCAATCAATAAATGAAGAAAGAGAGAAAAGTGGTAACATAGCTAGTTACTAAGGCCGACCATAGTGGGGTAACATAATCGGTAACATGCACTTGGGACTAGCAAACACACACAATTAAAAAAGAGAGAGGGTTAGAGTAATATAGATACTAGTAGATATCATATCATGTTAAATGCTATACTACTTTGTGTCATGCATGGCAATAAATATGGTCAGCTATGATACTACTTTATGATACTATGCACTATATGATACTCCTCATTATGAGTAGCCTTAGTATGAATAACATCGTGCATATCAAGGCAAAATGTGTTTATAGCTTAATAAATAAAGTGTTAGCATGTTACTACACATATGTTACTCTTCACTATAGAGGTAATTGTCGTGGTTCTAAGCCTGACAGTAGAGTGGGGGGTAGGTATGGAGAGGCAAGGTCCTAGCTATGGAGAGGTTGTAGGCACAAAGGATGTACGAGTTCAGGCCCTTCTCGGAAGAAGTAACAGCCCTACGTCTCGGAGCCCGGAGGCGGTCCGAGAGGTTAACATGGTTGCCCCAGCGAAGGCAAATTATCTGAAGTGGTCTCAAACACCCATCACATTCGACCAATCTGATCACCCGACTCATATTGCCACCCCTGGGAGGCAAGCGTTGGTGGTCGATCCAGTTGTCGAAGGCACTCGACTGACAAAGGTGCTGATGGACGGTGGAAGTGGGCTGAATCTGTTATATGCAGACACGCTGAAAGGTATGGGCATTCCGATGTCCCGATTGAGCACGAGTAACATGAGCTTCCATGGAGTTATACCAGGGAAGAAGGCTGAGTCTCTCGGCCAGATAGCTTTGGACGTAGTATTTGGCGATTCAAAGCATTTCCGCAAAGAAAAGTTGACATTTGAGGTCGTGGATTTTCAAAGTGCATATCATGCCATTTTGGGGAGGCCAGCCTATGCACGGTTCATGGCTCGACCATGTTACGTGTACCTCAAATTGAAGATGCCCGGTCCCAAAGGTGTGATCACTGTCACCGGAGATAGGAAAAAGGCAGAGGAGTGCTTTCAGAAGGGCTCCAAAATTGCCGATTCCCAAGTGACAGCGGTCGAGTTCGAAGAGTACAAGCAAAACGCAGATCCGAGTGACTTGCTGCGATCCAAGAAGCCCGCCACAGAATCTGCATTCCAGTCGTCCGGTGAGACGAAGCCTGTCCACATTCACCCGACCGACCCCGAAGCAGCTCCGACCCGCATCTCCACAACACTCGACCCAAAATAGGAAGAAGCGCTCATCCAGTTCCTCCGTGAGAACTGGGACATTTTTGCATGGAAGCCCGCTGACATGCCAGGTGTTCCCAGGGGACTGGCTGAGCATCGCCTAAGAGTCGACAAGTCTGCAAAGCCAGTCAAAGAACATCTTCGGCGGTCCGCCGTCCAGAAGAGAAAGGCCATTGGTGAAGAAGTAGCTCGACTGTTGGCGGCAGGATTTATCCGAGAGATATTCCACTCCGAGTGGCTCGCTAATGTCGTCATGGTTCCTAAGAAGGACAAGTCGCTCCGAATGTGCATTGATTTCAAGCACATAAACCGGGCCTGCCCGAAAGATCACTTTCCTCTCCCTCGCATAGATCAAATTGTTGACTCGACCGCGGGATGCGAGAGGTTGTCTTTTTTAGATGCTTACTCCGGGTACCACCAGATCCGTCTGTATGGACCCGATGAAGTAAAAACAGCTTTCATCACTCCATTCGGGTGCTTCTGCTATATCACCATGCCGTTCGGCCTCAAGAATGCCGGAGCCACGTTTATGCGAATGATTCAGAAGTGTCTACTCACTCAAATCAGTCGGAATGTGGAAGCTTATATGGATGATATTGTTGTCAAGTCACGAAAAGGTTCCAACCTGCTCGCTGACCTCGCCGAAACATTTGCCAACCTCAGAAGGTATGATATCAAGCTCAATCCATCAAAGTGCACATTTGGAGTTCCTGGTGGCAAGTTACTCGGTTTTCTCGTTTCCGAACGGGGAATCGACGCCAACCCAGAAAAGATTGGCACTATTCTCCGAATGAAACGCCCTGTGCGAATGCACGATGTCCAGAAGCTTACTGGATGCTTGGCCGCATTAAGTCGATTCATCTCACGACTCGGTGAAAAGGCATTGCCTCTTTACCGACTGATGAAGAAGGCTGACAAGTTCGAGTGGACTCCAGAAGCTGATGCAGCGTTTGCCGAGCTAAAAGCTCTGCTCTCCACCCAGCCGGTGCTTGCTGCTCCAATCAGCAAAGAGCCTCTGTTGCTCTACATCGCAGCCACAGGACAAGTCGTCAGTACTGTGCTAACGGTCGAGCGGGAAGAAGAAGGAAAAGCTCTCAAAGTTCAACGCCCAGTGTATTATTTGTCTGAAGTCTTGACTCCATCCAAGCAGAGATATCCTCATTATCAGAAGCTTGTATATGGAATATACATGACCACAAAGAAGGTTGCTCATTATTTCTCTGACCATTCAATCACAGTCGTCAGCGACGCTCCACTATCAGAGATTTTGCACAACAGAGATGCGACTGGTCGAGTGGCCAAATGGGCGATTGAACTTCTTCCCCTTGATATCAAGTTTGAGGCAAAGAAAGCCATTAAGTCCCAGGCAATAGCAGATTTCCTAGCCGAGTGGATCGAACAGCAACAGCCGACTGAAGTTCACTCGGAGCATTGGACCATGTTTTTCGATGGTTCTAAGATGTTGAATGGTTCCGGTGCTGGGGTTGTCCTGGTTTCCCCCAGAGGAGATAAGCTCAGATATGTGCTCCAGATTCACTTTGATTCCTCCAACAATGAGGCAGAATATGAGGCCCTCCTATATGGGTTGCGCATGGCCATTTCACTCGGCGTCCGTCGCCTAATGGTTTATGGTGACTCGGATTTAGTGGTCAATCAAGTGATGAAAGAGTGGGACGTAAGAAGCCCAGCCATGACTGGATACTGCAGTGCAGTGAGGAAGCTGGAGAAAAAGTTCGAGGGGTTGGAACTCCATCACATACCCCGACTGAAGAATCAAGCAGCTGATGATCTAGCAAAGATAGGTTCCAAGAGAGAAGCCATTCCGAGTGGTGTGTTCTTGGAGCATATACATACTCCATCAGTCAAAGAAGATCCTTTCACCGAGGAAATTCCGCAGCCCAAGAGTGCCACAGATCCGACTGAAGTTGAAGTCCCAGCGGTGGTCGACTTGATCATGGAGGTTTTGGTAGTCATTCCCGACTGGACGATTCCATATGTTGCATATATCTTGAGGAAAGAACTTCCGGAGGATGAGGAAGAGGCTCGACAGATCGTCCGTCGATCTAAGGCCTTTACCGTCATCAAAGGACAATTATACAGAGAGAGCGCGACTGGAGTCGGACAGAAGTGCATTACACCAGAAGAAGGTCGACTCATCCTCAACGATATTCACTCGGGAACTTGTGGTCATCATGCGTCCTCTCGGACCATCGTGGCCAAAGCATACCGAGCCGGATTTTACTGGCCCAAGGCGAATGAGATGGCAAAGGAGATAGTAGATAAGTGCGAAGGATGTCAGTTCTACTCGAATATGTCGCACAAGCCTGCGTCAGCTTTGAAGACCATCCCACTCGTCTGGCCTTTTGCAGTTTGGGGGCTGGACATGATCGGTCCTTTGAGAACAGGACGAAGTGGCTTCACGCATGTACTGGTGGCAGTCGACAAGTTCACCAAGTGGATCGAAGCTAAACCAATCAAGAGCCTCGACACCGGTACTGCCGTTAGCTTCATCAGGGAACTGGTATACAGATATGGAGTCCCGCACAGCATCATCACGGATAATGGGTCGAACTTTGACTCAGAGGAATTCAGAACCTTCTGCAACTCCCAGGGCACACGGGTCGACTATGCATCAGTCGCCCATCCGCAGTCGAATGGACAAGCAGAGCGAGCTAATGGACTGATTCTCAAGGGACTGAAGCCACGACTGATGCGTGATCTCAAACACGCGGCTGGAGCTTGGGTCGACGAACTTCCATCTGTGCTCTGGGGACTGCGGACCACGCCCAATCGGTCGACCGGAAGAACTCCATTCTTCTTGGTCTATGGAGCCGAAGCAGTCTTGCCAAGTGATCTTCTCCACAATGCTCCTCGAGTCGAAATCTACAACGAAGCAGAAGCTGAACAAGCGCGGCAGGACGCAGTCGACCTTTTAGAGGAAGAAAGGGAGATGGCTCTGATCCGGTCGACCATCTACCAACAAGATCTGCGCCGTTTCCACGCTCGAAATGTGAGAGGTCGAGCCTTCCAGGAAGGGGATCTGGTTCTCCGAGTGGATCAGCACAAACCACATAAGCTTGCTCCTTCTTGGGAAGGCCCTTTCATCGTCACCAAGGTTCTCCACAACGGGGCGTACCGTCTTTACAACGTGGAGCATAATATCGACGAGCCCCGAGCTTGGAACGCGGAGCTACTCCGCCCGTTTTACACTTAAGTTATATCACTCGGATGAGTTGCAATAAAGAACTTCTGTAATTTATGGGTTTAGAAATAATTGTGTCAGCACTTTTTCTTTTTGTCCACATAAAAACTCCCCCTCAGTGGGTGGCTTAGCTGCGAATCCGTTTCGCCTAAGTTTGGAAAAATCCTGTCGAGTGGTGAGCCAGACTCCCACTCGGAGGCTTAGCTGCGAATCCGTTTCGCCTAAGTTATAAAAATCCTACCGAGTGATGAGCAACCCTCTCACTCGGGGGCTTAGCTGCAGTCCAAGCACTCGCCTAAGTTTATCAAAATCCTACCGAGTGGTAAGCCAGACTTCCACTCGGAGGCTTAGCTGCAGCCTCGTGCTCGCCTAAGTTACAAAAATCCTACCGAGTGGTGAGCAACCCTCTCACTCGGGGGCTTAGCTGCAGTCCAAGCACTCGCCTAAGTTATCAAAATCCTACCGAGTGGTAAGCCAGACTTCCACTCGGAGGCTTAGCTGCAGCATCGTGCTCGCCTAAGTTATAAAAATCCTACCGAGTGGTGAGCAACCCTCTCACTCGGGGGCTTAGCTGCAGTCCAAGCACTCGCCTAAGTTTATCAAAATCCTACCGAGTGGTAAGCCAGACTTCCACTCGGAGGCTTAGCTGCAGCATCGTGCTCGCCTAAGTTACAAAAATCCTACCGAGTGGTGAGCCAGACTCCCACTCGGAGGCTTAGCTGCGAATCCGTTTCGCCTAAGTTATAAAAATCCTACCGAGTGATGAGCAACCCTCTCACTCGGGGGCTTAGCTGCAGTCCAAAGCACTCGCCTAAGTTTATCAAAATCCTACCGAGTGGTAAGCCAGACTTCCACTCGGAGGCTTAGCTGCAGCATCGTGCTCGCCTAAGTTACAAAAATCCTACCGAGTGGTGAGCAACCCTCTCACTCGGGGGCTTAGCTGCAGTCCAAGCACTCGCCTAAGTTATCAAAATCCTACCGAGTGGTAAGCCAGACTTCCACTCGGAGGCTTAGCTGCAGCATCGTGCTCGCCTAAGTTACAAAAATCCTACCGAGTGGTGAGCAACCCTCTCACTCGGGGGCTTAGCTGCAGTCCAAGCACTCGCCTAAGTTATCAAAATCCTACCGAGTGGTAAGCCAGACTTCCACTCGGAGGCTTAGCTGCAGCATCGTGCTCGCCTAAGTTTATCAAAATCCTACCGAGTGGTAAGCCAGACTTCCACTCGGAGGCTTAGCTGCAGCATCGTGCTCGCCTAAGTTACAAAAATCCTACCGAGTGGTGAGCAACCCTCTCACTCGGGGGCTTAGCTGCAGTCCAAGCACTCGCCTAAGTTATCAAAATCCTACCGAGTGGTAAGCCAGACTTCCACTCGGAGGCTTAGCTGCAGCATCGTGCTCGCCTAAGTTATAAAAATCCTACCGAGTGGCGAGTGATCCTCACACTCGGAGGCTTAGCTGCAATCCAAGCGCTCGCCTAAGCACAGGCACCTTGCTTTGAACCTGCAAAGGACATTTTGAGCCGAAAGCAATCATATTCAAGCGCCAAATTCAAGTTTGAATCGATGTCTAAAGGAACCGGAAGTGCTCAGGCGTCAAGCCTGTTAAAGTTTGTCGGATACAATTCCACTCGGCATACCGAGGCAAATTTAAAAGAGTCGAGCCAGAATAAGTTTTTTACCCCTCCTGTGGAGGGCTGGAAGGTGCGACGAATTCATCAAGGTCAATTCCGTCGGCGATCCGAGTGGCAGCTGCAAGGAAAGTCTCCATAAAAGACCTGAAGTCGTGCTTCTTGGTATTGGCCACCCGAAGAGCCGCCAGCTTCTCCTCTCGTGCATCTTTGCAGTGGACTCGGGCCAGACACAGAGCGACATCTGCACCACACCGAGCCGAGGACTTCTTCCATTCCTGCACTCGACCAGGGATCGTGTTCAAGCGGGCCATTAATGACTCAAGGTCATTCTGAAGTGTCTCCTCAGGCCAGAGCGTCGAGTCGATGCGAGATGTGGCGGCCTTCAGCCTTGCGAGATAATCCACGACAGCTGCAACGCGAGACTCCAGTCGGAAAATATCCATGGCAACTTCGTCATTCACCGGAGAATTGACAGGATCAAGGTTTGGCTCCAGTCGGCTGGTTTCTTCTTCAAAGTTTTGACAAAATTCTGCAAGGGTGATCACTAAATCAAGGGGATAGTCGAATGGAAGAAGCCACAGTCAGAAATATTTGCCAAACATGGGGGTTTACCTTCGAGCATAAGAAACAGCTTCTTGGCAAAGCCACTCAGGAAGGCCTCCAGCGCAGTCTTCTTCTCAGTCAATTTGCTGACTTGATCCGTCAAGGCAGCTTTGTCAGTTCTCAGTCGACTGACTTCTTTGTTGGCAATCCCAAGAGCAGTTTTCAGGTTGGTATTGTCTTGTTCAAGCTTGGTGACTGAAGCTAACTTCTCGTCAGCAAGCTTGATCTTTTCAGCTAGCTCAAGGTCTCTCTTCTGCTGGGCCTCCCTTACCTTACCTGCAAGACACAGCAAGATCAGAAGTTGAAACAAGCAAGAGGAAAAGCAGTCGTCAAGGTCTCACCAAACATACCTTCAGTCTCCTCCTTCGCCTTTGTCAGCTTCTCCTGAACCAGCTTCAAGCTCAGCTCGACTTGAGTATGTTTCTGTTCTAGCTCTGAGTAGCGAGCCACAAGATCACAGGAGTTCTGCGAAGAACCAATCGACTAAACGTCAAAAATAATTCACTTCCGAGTGAAAAAGGGAAAAACACACGTTTCTGAGACTACAGCCGAATACAAGTATTCGACCGTAGTCTCGGGGACTACACCCAGTGGGTGCACTCAGCGTGCCCCCACTAATCCTGTCGAAGACAAAGTCGACCAGTCGACCTCAAAAAAAAAAACAGTGTGCGAAACGTATTCTCTAAGACTGTGATCAACTGCAAGCAGTCGACCACAGTCTCGGGGACTACACCCAGTGGGTGCACTCAGCGTGCCCCCACTGGTTTGCGAGATCCAGTCGACCAGTCGACTGATAGAAAGGTTGACATTACAAAGCCTAAGGCCAACTGCCAGCAGTCGACCTTAGCCTTGGGGACTACACCCAGCGGGTGCACTCAGCGTGCCCCCGCTAACACGGAGTTTATTCGACATTCCCAGTGGGTGACTAATATAAATCCCAGAAAAGGAAAGTTTTTGGTAGCATATTCAACAGAACAAACAGCAGTCGACTGACCTGGACATTGCTTTGGAGGGCAGAGCTGGCGTCATAAGCTGCCTGGCTCGCATCCCGGATGGTCTTCAGCTGCTCCATCATGAGTCCCGCCTGGCGTATCGCTTCCTTCGCCGCACCAGCTTGGTCCTCTGGGACGTGGTGAGTCGTGAAGAGGGAGGGCTGCTGAGCACTCGTCAGTGGAGTCGCGAAGGTCACCGTGTGTCGAGTGGTGTTCTCTCCCTCCACAGTCAGAATTTCAGGCGCTGACACATCCTGAGGCACCTTGCTGGCGGGCGCTTTTCGACTCCTCCTGTGCTTCAGCGGCTCTTCATCCTCATCATCATCAGGAAGATCGATAACAGTGTTGGGCGGAGCTGCGGAGAAGGGTCAGGATCAGAGATCGCGAGTCAGTCGACTAAGAATGGTATTAAGAACACAGCACCTGGATTCGAAGTTGCGGCATCCTCCATCTCGTGGTCATCGGCCCGGGCCGAGGTCTCAGAAGTGGCAGCACTGCAACTCCAAAGGATCAGTCGACTAACATCAGTGTCGACCAGAGATAAGGTTCGCATAAGAATAAGAAAATATGAACAACACAATTACCCTGAAATGGTGGGGATGGACACCTTCATCTTCGGCAGAAGCTTGGTCGGCTTCGATGAGGCCGCCCTGGGCTGCTTCGGCGCAAGCAGCTCCGACCCGCATCTCCACAACACTCGACCCAAAATAGGAAGAAGCGCTCATCCAGTTCCTCCGTGAGAACTGGGACATTTTTGCATGGAAGCCCGCTGACATGCCAGGTGTTCCCAGGGGACTGGCTGAGCATCGCCTAAGAGTCGACAAGTCTGCAAAGCCAGTCAAAGAACATCTTCGGCGGTCCGCCGTCCAGAAGAGAAAGGCCATTGGTGAAGAAGTAGCTCGACTGTTGGCGGCAGGATTTATCCGAGAGATATTCCACTCCGAGTGGCTCGCTAATGTCGTCATGGTTCCTAAGAAGGACAAGTCGCTCCGAATGTGCATTGATTTCAAGCACATAAACCGGGCCTGACCGAAAGATCACTTTCCTCTCCCTCGCATAGATCAAATTGTTGACTCGACCGCGGGATGCGAGAGGTTGTCTTTTTTAGATGCTTACTCCGGGTACCACCAGATCCGTCTGTATGGACCCGATGAAGTAAAAACAGCTTTCATCACTCCATTCGGGTGCTTCTGCTATATCACCATGCCGTTCGGCCTCAAGAATGCCGGAGCCACGTTTATGCGAATGATTCAGAAGTGTCTACTCACTCAAATCAGTCGGAATGTGGAAGCTTATATGGATGATATTGTTGTCAAGTCACGAAAAGGTTCCGACCTGCTCGCTGACCTCGCCGAAACATTTGCCAACCTCAGAAGGTATGATATCAAGCTCAATCCATCAAAGTGCACATTTGGAGTTCCTGGTGGCAAGTTACTCGGTTTTCTCGTTTCCGAACGGGGAATCGACGCCAACCCAGAAAAGATTGGCACTATTCTCCGAATGAAACGCCCTGTGCGAATGCACGATGTCCAGAAGCTTACTGGATGCTTGGCCGCATTAAGTCGATTCATCTCACGACTCGGTGAAAAGGCATTGCCTCTTTACCGACTGATGAAGAAGGCTGACAAGTTCGAGTGGACTCCAGAAGCTGATGCAGCGTTTGCCGAGCTAAAAGCTCTGCTCTCCACCCAGCCGGTGCTTGCTGCTCCAATCAGCAAAGAGCCTCTGTTGCTCTACATCGCAGCCACAGGACAAGTCGTCAGTACTGTGCTAACGGTCGAGCGGGAAGAAGAAGGAAAAGCTCTCAAAGTTCAGCGCCCAGTGTATTATTTGTCTGAAGTCTTGACTCCATCCAAGCAAAGATATCCTCATTATCAGAAGCTTGTATATGGAATATACATGACCACAAAGAAGGTTGCTCATTATTTCTCTGACCATTCAATCACAGTCGTCAGCGACGCTCCACTATCAGAGATTTTGCACAACAGAGATGCGACTGGTCGAGTGGCCAAATGGGCGATTGAACTTCTTCCCCTTGATATCAAGTTTGAGGCAAAGAAAGCCATTAAGTCCCAGGCAATAGCAGATTTCCTAGCCGAGTGGATCGAACAGCAACAGCCGACTGAAGTTCACTCGGAGCATTGGACCATGTTTTTCGATGGTTCTAAGATGTTGAATGGTTCCGGTGCTGGGGTTGTCCTGGTTTCCCCCAGAGGAGATAAGCTCAGATATGTGCTCCAGATTCACTTTGATTCCTCCAACAATGAGGCAGAATATGAGGCCCTCCTATATGGGTTGCGCATGGCCATTTCACTCGGCGTCCGTCGCCTAATGGTTTATGGTGACTCGGATTTAGTGGTCAATCAAGTGATGAAAGAGTGGGACGTAAGAAGCCCAGCCATGACTGGATACTGCAGTGCAGTGAGGAAGCTGGAGAAAAAGTTCGAGGGGTTGGAACTCCATCATATACCCCGACTGAAGAATCAAGCAGCTGATGATCTAGCAAAGATAGGTTCCAAGAGAGAAGCCATTCCGAGTGGTGTGTTCTTGGAGCATATACATACTCCATCAGTCAAAGAATATCCTTTCACCGAGGAAATTCCGCAGCCCAAGAGTGCCACAGATCCGACTGAAGTCGAAGTCCCAGCGGTGGTCGACTTGATCATGGAGGTTTTGGTAGTCATTCCCGACTGGACGATTCCATATGTTGCATATATCTTGAGGAAAGAACTTCCGGAGGATGAGGAAGAGGCTCGACAGATCGTCCGTCGATCTAAGGCCTTTACCGTCATCAAAGGACAATTATACAGAGAGAGCGCGACTGGAGTCGGACAGAAGTGCATTACACCAGAAGAAGGTCGACTCATCCTCAACGATATTCACTCGGGAACCTGTGGCCATCATGCGTCCTCTCGGACCATCGTGGCCAAAGCATACCGAGCCGGATTTTACTGGCCCAAGGCGAATGAGATGGCAAAGGAGATAGTAGATAAGTGCGAAGGATGTCAGTTATACTCGAATATGTCGCACAAGCCTGCGTCAGCTTTGAAGACCATCCCACTCGTCTGGCCTTTTGCAGTTTGGGGGCTGGACATGATCGGTCCTTTGAGAACAGGACGAAGTGGCTTCACGCATGTACTGGTGGCAGTCGACAAGTTCACCAAGTGGATCGAAGCTAAACCAATCAAGAGCCTCGACACCGGTACTGCCGTTAGCTTCATCAGGGAACTGGTATACAGATATGGAGTCCCGCACAGCATCATCACGGATAATGGGTCGAACTTTGACTCAGAGGAATTCAGAACCTTCTGCAACTCCCAGGGCACACGGGTCGACTATGCATCAGTCGCCCATCCGCAGTCGAATGGACAAGCAGAGCGAGCTAATGGACTGATTCTCAAGGGACTGAAGCCACGACTGATGCGTGATCTCAAACACGCGGCTGGAGCTTGGGTCGACGAACTTCCATCTGTGCTCTGGGGACTGCGGACCACGCCCAATCGGTCGACCGGAAGAACTCCATTCTTCTTGGTCTATGGAGCCGAAGCAGTCTTGCCAAGTGATCTTCTCCACAATGCTCCTCGAGTCGAAATCTACAACGAAGCAGAAGCTGAACAAGCGCGGCAGGACGCAGTCGACCTTTTAGAGGAAGAAAGGGAGATGGCTCTGATCCGGTCGACCATCTACCAACAAGATCTGCGCCGTTTCCACGCTCGAAATGTGAGAGGTCGAGCCTTCCAGGAAGGGGATCTGGTTCTCCGAGTGGATCAGCACAAACCACATAAGCTTGCTCCTTCTTGGGAAGGCCCTTTCATCGTCACCAAGGTTCTCCACAACGGGGCGTACCGTCTTTACAACGTGGAGCATAATATCGACGAGCCCCGAGCTTGGAACGCGGAGCTACTCCGCCCGTTTTACACTTAAGTTATATCACTCGGATGAGTTGCAATAAAGAACTTCTGTAATTTATGGGTTTAGAAATAATTGTGTCAGCACTTTTTCTTTTTGTCCACATAAAAACTCCCCCTCAGTGGGTGGCTTAGCTGCGAATCCGTTTCGCCTAAGTTTGGAAAAATCCTGTCGAGTGGTGAGCCAGACTCCCACTCGGAGGCTTAGCTGCGAATCCGTTTCGCCTAAGTTATAAAAATCCTACCGAGTGATGAGCAACCCTCTCACTCGGGGGCTTAGCTGCAGTCCAAGCACTCGCCTAAGTTTATCAAAATCCTACCGAGTGGTAAGCCAGACTTCCACTCGGAGGCTTAGCTGCAGCATCGTGCTCGCCTAAGTTACAAAAATCCTACCGAGTGGTGAGCAACCCTCTCACTCGGGGGCTTAGCTGCAGTCCAAGCACTCGCCTAAGTTATCAAAATCCTACCGAGTGGTAAGCCAGACTTCCACTCGGAGGCTTAGCTGCAGCATCGTGCTCGCCTAAGTTATAAAAATCCTACCGAGTGAAGAGCGATCCTCACACTCGGAGGCTTGGCTGCAGTCCAAGCACTCGCCTAAGCACAGGCACCTTGCTTTGAACCTGCAAAGGACGTTTTGAGCCGAAGGCAATCATATTCAAGCGCCAAATTCAAGTTTGAATCGATGTCTAAAAGAACCAAAAGTGCTCAGGCGTCAAGCCTGTTAAAAGTTTGTCGGATACAATTCCACTCGGCATACCGAGGCAAATTTAAAAGAGTCGAGCCAGAAGAAGTTTTTTACCCCTCCTGTGGAGGGCTGGAAGGTGCGACGAATTCATCAAGGTCAATTCCGTCGGCGATCCGAGTGGCGGCTGCAAGGAAAGTCTCCATAAAAGACCTGAAGTCGTGCTTCTTGGTATTGGCCACCCGAAGAGCCGCCAGCTTCTCCTCTCGTGCATCTTTGCAGTGGACTCGGGCCAGACACAGAGCGACATCTGCACCACACCGAGCCGAGGACTTCTTCCATTCCTGCACTCGACCAGGGATCGTGTTCAAGCGGGCCATTAATGACTCAAGGTCATTCTGAAGTGTCTCCTCAGGCCAGAGCGTCGAGTCGATGCGAGATGTGGCGGCCTTCAGCCTTACGAGATAATCCACGACAGCTGCAACGCGAGACTCCAGTCGGAAAATATCCATGGCAACCTCGTCATTCACCGGAGAATTGACAGGATCAAGGTTTGGCTCCAGTCGGCTGGTTTCTTCTTCAAAGTTTTGACAAAATTCTGCAAGGGGGATCACTAAATTAAGGGGATAGTCGAATGGAAAAAGCCACAGTCAGAAATATTTGCCAAACATGGAGGTTTACCATCGAGCATAAGAAACAGCTTCTTGGCAAAGCCACTCAGGAAGGCCTCCAGCGCAGTCTTCTTCTCAGTCAATTTGCTGACTTGATCCGTCAAGGCAGCTTTGTCAGTTCTCAGTCGACTGACTTCTTTGTTGGCAATCCCAAGAGCAGTTTTCAGGTTGGTATTGTCTTGTTCAAGCTTGGTGACTGAAGCTAACTTCTCGTCAGCAAGCTTGATCTTTTCAGCTAGCTCAAGGTCTCTCTTCTGCTGGGCCTCCCTTACCTTACCTGCAAGACACAGCAAGATCAGAAGTTGAAACAAGCAAGAGGAAAAGCAGTCGTCAAGGTCTCACCAAACATACCTTCAGTCTCCTCCTTCGCCTTTGTCAGCTTCTCCTGAACCAGCTTCAAGCTCAGCTCGACTTGAGTATGTTTCTGTTCTAGCTCTGAGTAGCGAGCCACAAGATCACAGGAGTTCTGCGAAGAACCAATCGACTAAACGTCAAAAATAATTCACTTCCGAGTGAAAAAGGGAAAAAAACACGTTTCTGAGACTACAGCCGAATACAAGTATTCGACCGTAGTCTCGGGGACTAAACCCAGTGGGTGCACTCAGCGTGCCCCCACTAATCCTGTCGAAGACAAAGTCGACCAGTCGACCTCAAAAAAAAAAAAACAGTGTGCGAAACGTATTCTCTAAGACTGTGATCAACTGCAAGCAGTCGACCACAGTCTCGGGGACTACACCCAGTGGGTGCACTCAGCGTGCCCCCACTGATTTGCGAGATCCAGTCGACCAGTCGACTGACAGAAAGATTGACATCATAAAGCTTAAGGCCGACTGCCAGCAGTCGACCTTAACCTTGGGGACTACACCCAGTGGGTGCACTCAGCGTGCCCCCACCGTTTTGCGAGATCCAGTCGACCAGTCGACTGATAGAAAGGTTGACATTACAAAGCCTAAGGCCAACTGCCAGCAGTCGACCTTAGCCTTGGGGACTACACCCAGCGGGTGCACTCAGCGTGCCCCCGCTAACACGGAGTTTATTCGACATTCCCAGTGGGTGACTAATATAAATCCCAGAAAAGGAAAGTTTTTGGTAGCATATCCAACAGAACAAACAGCAGTCGACTGACCTGGACATTGCTTTGGAGGGCAGAGCTGGCGTCATAAGCTGCCTGGCTCGCATCCCGGATGGTCTTCAGCTGCTCCATCATGAGTCCCGCCTGGCGTATCGCTTCCTTCGCCGCACCAGCTTGGTCCTCTGGGACGTGGTGAGTCGTGAAGAGGGAGGGTTGCTGAGCACTCGTCAGTGGAGTCGCGAAGGTCACCATGTGTCGAGTGGTGTTCTCTCCCTCCACAATCAGAATTTCAGGCGCTGACACATCCTGAGGCACCTTGCTGGCGGGCGCTTTTCGACTCCTCCTGTGCTTCAGCGGCTCTTCATCCTCATCATCATCAGGAAGATCGATAACAGTGTTGGGCGGAGCTGCGGAGAAGGGTCAGGATCAGAGATCGCGAGTCAGTCGACTAAGAATGGTATTAAGAACACAGCACCTGGATTCGAAGTTGCGGCATCCTCCATCTCGTGGTCATCGGCCCGGGCCGAGGTCTCAGAAGTAGCAGCACTGCAACTCCAAAGGATCAGTCGACTAACATCAGTGTCGACCAGAGATAAAGTTCGCATAAGAATAAGAAAATATGAACAACACAATTACCCTGAAATGGTGGGGATGGACACCTTCATCTTCGGCAGAAGCTTGGTCGGCTTCGATGGGGCCGCCCTGGGCTGCTTCGGCGCCTTTTCAGTCGGCGCCGGAGAGGTGGTCCGAGGGCGCTTGGTCGACTGGGCAGCAGTCGCTACCCCCTTACCACGTTCGGTCGAGGGGTCGTGGACAAGTTTCGACCGCCTTTCTGAGCGCGGTGGAACGACCTCCTCCTCCTCTTCTTCCTCGTCCTCGAGGTCATCTTCATCACCTTCATCATCATCATCGTCGTCGTCATCCCCTGCAGCATCCGAGTCCCATTCCTCCTCTCCCTGGCTCTCGCCCCCGCTCGCTTCGCCTCCGCTCGCCTCGCCCCCGCTCGCCTCGCCTTCTTCAGTCGAAGCTTGTGCCCCATTGGGCATCGAGTACAGCTCGGTGAAGGCCTAGCAGTCGCCCAAACAACGATCAGTCGACCAGTCGACAGGATCGGCAGAAATGAATACAACAAAGACACGACGGAAAGCAGAGCAAGTGTACCTTGTTTGGGACGCTGTCGTGGTCGAGTGGAGGAATCCTTCTGGCTCCGCGCGGGTTGTCCCTGTTCCCGGTAACGGCTACCATCCACCTTTCCAGAGTGACATCGTCGACTTCTTCTGGATGGACTCTGGTCTCGTCCGCGGGCCCACAGTACAACCACATGCAGTGGCTCCGGAACTGGAGAGGTTGGATGCGGCGCTTGAGGAAAACCTCCAAGAGGTCCATGCCTGTCACTCCGTCCCGAACCAGCTGCACCACTCGCTCCATCAACATCTTCACGTCGGCTTTCTCCTCCGGAATCAGCTTCAGAGGGGAGGGCTTGTTCACTCGGTCCATGGTAAACTGAGGGAGTCCACTCGACTGCCCTGGCGTCGACTGGATCTGGCAGTAGAACCAAGTCGACTGCCAGCCCCTGACGGACTCGGGAAAAGACATGGGCGGGAAGGTGCTATTGTTCCTCACCTGAATCCCCAGGCCCCCACACATTTGGACGACTCGGGTCTTCTCGTCACCTGGGCTCGCCTTCTTCACGGTCTGAGAGCGACACGTGAAGATACGTTTGAACAAACCCCAGTGCGGTCGACAGCCCAAGAAACCCTCGCACATGGACACGAACGCAGCAAGGTAGGCAATGGAGTTTGGGGTAAAGTGGTGGAGCTGCGCTCCAAAGAAATTCAGGAAACCCCGGAAGAAAATGCTCGGTGGCAAGGAAAACCCCCGATCGACATGAGTGGCCAGGAGCACACACTCACCCTCTTCTGGCTGTGGCTGCCACTCCTTCCCCGGCAACCTCGCAGCTCCGTGAGGGATCAAGCCCTCGTCGGCCATGTCGAGGAGGTCCTTCTCCGTGATGGTCGACTGGATCCAGTCGCCTTGGACCCAGCCTTTCGGCAGGCGGGATCTGGACGAGGATCCTCGGCGGCTGGTGGATCTCCCCTTCGCCTTCTCCGATGCCGACGCCTTCTTGGCACGCTCCAGCGCCGCCGTCTTCTCCTTGGCCATGGTCGCCGGTGGGATGCACGAAGGGGAGCGGTGCGGAGGCGAGAGCAGGCACGCTGAGCAGGGAGGAAGGGAGCAGAGGGAGAGAGGGAGAATGCGGAGGCGCAGCACAGAAATCCTCGCCGGGCACATTTACAAGGTCCCTTCCGAGTGGCTGACGTGTGGGCCCGGTCGATCTAATCATATCTGTGAGCAGTTATGGGGACTGGATACGTGGCGAAAAAGGCGGCGCGGAGATCGAGGCGTCTATGCCCCGTCCCATCCGAACGCCGCGGTCCGCCCCGCTTCGCGCGCGCCCCCAAATTTCGCACCCCGCAGAATCCGCGAACAACAAATCTGCCTGTCAGACGCGGCGATTCCAGCGATCCGTCGCTCGGAGATCGACGAAGCTCGAAAGATCACTCGACGCAAAAATAGAATGGATCGAGTCGACCGAAGACGAATTGCTCCTTGTCAACGAAGAGATTCTTTGATCCAGAACAGCGCACAACTAGAGCGCAAAGGTTAATCGGAAACGACATCAACCCCTTCTTCACTCGAAGCCTCAATCCATTCGGGGGCTAATGATGGGGTTATGTACCTAGGGTAGGGTCACGGACCTGTCCCAAGTAACTTACCCTAGGACATCCCTAGAAGAGGTCGCCTTCCAGTCGACCAACGAGGACACACTCGACTGGCCTGAAGGACTCGACCACTAAGACGCACTCGACCACCAGGAGGTCAAGAGGCACTCTGCACCGCAACGGTCTGTAATTAAGTAGACTTTATGATAGTAAAGGCACTTTATGTGGGGCGTTACCAGTAACGCCCCAGACTTAACTCACCTTAAACCTTCTCCTACGTGGGCTGGCTGGGGTCCTGGCGCACTCTATATAAGCCACCCCCCTCCACAGGCAGAAGGGTTGGGGCACCTTGTAATCCATACATTCATAATCCACTCGACCGCCTCCGGGCTCCGAGACGTAGGGCTGTTACTTCTTCCGAGAAGGGCCTGAACTCGTACATCCTTTGTGCCTACAACCTCTCCATAGCTAGGACCTTGCCTCTCCATACCTACCCCCCACTCTACTGTCAGGCTTAGAACCACGACAGTAATAACATAGATATGTTACTAGTCTATGTTACTACCCATTATGGCTAGTCATATAGTGAAACATGAGGAGTTAATTTGTCTATGGTCTTAAGTTCAGGTTTTTCGCTCCCTCATTTGCAATAAATAAATAAATCACCTAAGTTTGTCATAAGTCAAATTTCTTATTATTTTGACCTAAATTATTAGGAAGATGTCAACATTTATAACAGAAAGAATCAGATTAGTTGATTTATTGTGAAATATATATTGATGTATTTATCCGATATACTAAATTTTAACGCTTCTGTAATATTGGTCAAAACTTAAGAAAGATTTGGGAAGGAGGGAGCACAAATAATTGTGCATGCATGCGCGTTAATAGTTTGACCAGGGTATTGGAAATGTAAGCTAGAATGAGAATAAGTTGACGACGTTTTCCAACCGTGATACTTCCTCCTTTCCGGTTTATTAGGCTCCTCTCATTTTTTGGGTTTTTTCATATTATAAGTCTTAGCTAGTTGTAATGGAGAGTATCATACTAGTATCATGCATATGATATTAGTGTATGATACTATCTTCCTAATGCATAGTATCATATATTAGTATCATGTAATACTTTATTTATTGTCATGCATGACACATAGTAACATAACATTTATTATAATACAGTATTATGATATGATACTCAACCCTTTTTTCTTCATTTAATTCTACGACACCTCGTCAAAACTGTCTAGTTGGCATGTATGATACAAGCTATGATACTACAATTACAATCAACCTTATTTCACTTCTTTTCATTACATGTTCACATTTCAAGGTGCATCAAATTGATGCATGCAAGGATTAAAAGAAACCAACCAATGTATGTAACCATTCCCACTTAGTGGTCATGCATGCAAACACTTTAATTAATGCAGATTAAAGTATGTGTAATTTTGTAAGCTATAAGATATATCTTTTCACTCACCATCTACCTTGGTTGATGAGATTTCAGATTTAAGACCTATAAACCGGAAAGGAGGTGCTCCCTCCGTTCCAAAATAGTTGATTCAACTTTGTACTAACTTTAGTTAGTACAAAATTTAATCATCTATTTGTAACGGATGGAGCAGTAGATAAATAGCATAACGGCTCCCAAGTTCAATTGTTCATGCAAATGTGTGTGAGGTCGAATTAGATAGCTGCGGGTGGCTTTCGTTTCACGTGATTTTGCGTCGATCTATCGAAGGGCTTCTAAGCCTGACGTAGCTCGTGTGACACCCGGTGTCTGACCACTGAAGTGATCCGGCCGGCCACTAGGAGTATTAAGATTAGCTGAATTGCTGCATTTGGCCAGGGTGTGCCGGAGTATATGCCCACGATCAATCAGTGACGATCTAAGAACGTGTAGTAAATGCATGGGGCCTGCGCCAATCGAGACGCTGTCTGCCACCCACGTTCCCATCCACTAGTCGCATCAGTTCAATCATCGCATACATATGCGCCCAGGTTCATGCATCCACCTGCAACTTGCAAGCAACGTACGTACGTCAGGCCCCGCACGTCACCGCCGTGATGCCCCAATTGTTACGTCGGCACCTGCATATTTTTTGTATCGTCGTAAATATAATTCTATAGTATGATTGCTGTGTCTTGAGAAAGGGGCAAATAATTGTGTTTGTCAGCTGGCTTTTGGAGACAGATCGATTCTCCGTGTATCGGGTGATGCTATTCTATTCAGGTGAGACTTTTGATCAGGTGAATGGGTGCGTGTGCTCTGCAAACGATACGATCGATGCGGGTGAGATGGAGGAGGTCGTCGACATGGATGGATGATGCACCGCATGGTTTCACACCGCCCACCTCCAAGTCCCGTAGACAGCAAGGCCGTCGCTGGCACTTTTCCATCTCGTCCTTGCTCTGTCTGCAAGACAATACACACGAACTGCCGGCACGGATTCGCCGGATCATGCTGGGCAGATGGATCACCGTGAGTGGTGCCCAAGCGCAGTGGTGAGAAAGGCGCAAGCGCTGGAACTCGATCTTCTCGGCCGTCACATGCTCCCTTCGTTCGGAAATACTGTCATCGAAATGGATGTATCTGGACCTATTTTAGTTCTAAATACATTCAATTTTATCTATTTGTGCGACAAATATTTCCGGACGGAGGAAGTAGTATACTATTTCAATCTCTACTACTTAAAAAGGGAACGTAAGGTTTCCATTTCACCTTTCTTCTCACTACCCCTTCGTCCATACTTTCATGTATATGATAATCAATCACCTTAGTTTACTTACCTTCTGAACCAATTTCACTTTAATTTACTAACCAAATTTTTAATTAAAATATAAGGTAATTCACGAGCAGAATTTGATGAACATTTATTTACATAATCAGATTATTATTGATAGGTAAAAACATGCTAACGTACTAGAATATTTGAATCATGTTGTAACGCGCGGGCATTGGCGTAGTACCGGGAGTACTTTCGAGTACTTGCCCCTTTAATTTTTATTAGCCGTCCGATCTGATGGGGGATTAAAAATGAATAAACCTAATTAGTTTCATCCGAGAACGGCATAATTGTCTAGGGTAAAATATTGTGGTTTCAACATATCACGTCCATGACTAGAACCACGTCTAGTCGATCCAGGAGGTCAAGTCCTCGTTCTCGTCCCCTTCCTTCTGTCCGACGAGCCCGGCGAGAGGAACCAATTCACCATTGTCGGCGTCGTCCTCCTCCTCCCCTTCACTATAACAGACGTGCCCGGAGGCAGGAAGAAAAATAAGGTGTCACATCTACGGCGGCAGTGTCGGCGGCGACGCTATAGGAACTCGCCCCCAGCTGATCCCATCGCTTCCGGACTTACATCCTAAGGTATGAATCGCCCGAATCTCAACTTACTTGAATTCGTAGCCTGCACTTCCTACTTAGATTTGTTTAGTCATCATCGATTTAGGTTTCCCTAGTGCATGCAATTCAATTTAGAATTTTTCATCATCCATGGTCATTTCACTAGTTTATGGGCGTTGAAGATCGCTTGCCATAACATGTACAAGGAGCAAAGTATAAAATTCCACGCAAGATTTTATACTAGTTGTGCATGCATTTTTTTTGTCATTTCACATTTTTATTCATCTGAATGGTGATGTAGGAAGACATGGGGGATGTAAGCCATGAGCCAATGCTGGAGTACTATCATATTGCCAACAAGATGTTTAATAGTGAGGATGAAGGTTATAAATTCTATAACAAATATGGTCTTGAGAAAGGTTTTAGTGTCCGGAGAAGCTATGTCGAGTGGGATGGATCCAACTGCCATATAATTTTAAGGAAATTTGTGTGTAGTCGTGAAGGGGTTCGTGAAGAGAAGCAAATGAAGAGGAAGATGGAAGATAGAAAGAGGAGGCCACGGAGTATAACTCGTGTAGGGTGTAAATCTAAATTGATGATTGCAAGACAGGAGGAAACAGGTCAGTGGTTTGTGAAGGATTTCATCGATGAACACAACCATCCTCTAGCCCCACGGGATCTGTCGTGTCTTTTGCGTTCACACGGAAGAATTAGCGATGAGCAGAAAGCGGACATTGCAGACATGGAAAAATCAGGGATCAGGAAACACCATATTATCGATATTTTGTTCATGCAATACGGTGGATATGATGAGGTTGGATGCACAATGAGGGACATTTGCAATTTCTGCCATGCTAACAAGCAGGAATCAATCTCTTCCGGGGATGCTCAAATGGTTATCAATCACATGGTGGCGCGGCGAGAGCGAGATTCAAATTTTTTTCTTCAGGTACTTGGTTGATGAAGTTGGCCATCTGAAAGGACTGTTCTGGTGTGATAGTCAATCTCGACTTGACTACGAGGCTTTCAGAGACGTTATTGTTTTGGATAGCACATATAGAACCAGTAAGTACAATCTGCCATTTGTGCCATTTGTCGGGTTGAATCACCACCGCAGCATTGTTATTTTTGCATGTGGTATTATTTCTCATGAAACAAGCAAGGCATATGAGTGGATGTTACGGACCTTTTATGATGCTATGGGATGGAAGCATCCTATATATGTGATCACATATGGCGACCTTGCAATGCAGAGAGCAATCATGGTGGTGTGGCCTGACTCAAACCATATGCTATGTATATGTCACATTCAGCAGAACATTGTACGTCATCTACATGATGACGCAGTAAAGGAGGAATTCTGATCTTTCATATAAGATACATCTTCCATTGAAGAGCATGAGATAAAATGGTCACAATTCTTACAACGGAATAAAGTAACAAGTGAGGAGTCCTGGCTGCATCAAATGTATAAGATGAGAAAACTGTGGTGTGCTCCATATCTTGGGGGGGCGTTGTTTCCTAGAATTGAGCAGCAATCAACAAAGTGAGAGTTTAAACTCAGTGCTACATACGCATCTTGAGGCTAAGATCATGTTGTTTCAAATGCTAGAGCACTATGAGCGTTGCCTTGTGTCGCGATGCTTGAACGAGGCTCTCCAAGACATCGAGGCCTTGCAGTCCGTTCTGTTGATAGAGGAAAATGCTTCAAGTCTTGAGAAACACGCCACAAAAGTTTTCACTCATGCTGTGTTTAAGTTGGTCTTATGGAGCATAAATGATGTAAGCAAATGTTAGATCAGAGAGGTACTTGATGCAGCAGAAGTGACCACATAGGTTGTGTCTAAGAAGGAAAGGATGGATAAAAAGATCAAAGTGCGCATGGAGTCGAAGGAAGGTCTACTTCGCAGGATCAGTTGTTCTTGCCGCAAATTGGAATGCGCAGGCACACCATGTTCCCACATATTTTACACATTGGGAATTTTACAAGAAGAAACACTGCCCAGGTATTGTGTTCCCACTAGGTGGACAATGAGTGCAAAATGTGCATTCGCACCGACCAGAAAGAGAGAGATGTATGAATACTCTGCAACCCTGTAAAGGTACCGTAAGTTATGGAATTTTAGTCACGCAACATGTTTCAAGGCATGCCACTCTGATGAGGCGTTTCAGCATCTAAAGAGGGTTTTGGAAGGACAAGATGTTTGCAAGGGATCAATTATTGAACAAGCTGACAGCAAAGGATCAACTATTGAACAAGCTGACAGCAAGGGATCAACTAATGCTCAGAGTAACAACATTAGGTTTGGCCTATTGATGCCGCAATCGGCTAATCGTGATGGTGAAGGTTTCGATAAGGTTCTGGATCCCGTGCATGTGCCAGGACGAGGTGCTCCGAAGAAAAGGCTACATGCAAAGATGAAGAAGACAACGTCACAGGGTTGATGTGGCTATTTTCATGTGGCAGATGGTCACAATCTACGCGCGTGCACCAAATTGTTTGAGGTACCTAATATGTCGTAATTTAATGTTTGCATGTGTCCAAATATATTCCATGGCATTAATTATATCCTTCTGTGTAGGATCTCGAAGCAGAACTCTGATAGCTACAACATTGTGTGCACGGTCGGAAAGCAAGTACATCGATGATGAACCTGATGTTGTCATGTGCATTGTTGTCTATGTCTAGTACCGTGTGACCTTGTCTCTAAAATATACTTCATTGTGTCAGTTGGTCAGTGACTTCCTCATAACTATTTGTATGTATGACTCAACTAGTTTGGTGGTCCACTCCCTTGTAACAGTATGACTTTGGGATATTTGGTTTGCATTTTCTATGTGACTTTTTGATGTGCAACTTCAATAATCATGGTCTCTTAGTGGCCGGCGTGTAGCTTGTGTATTTTTCACGAGAAAATTTGGAAATAGATGTAATGGACAAATTAAATTTTGCTCGCGGAAGAAAATATAGGCCGATAAATCCGAAAAATACATCAGTCATCCATGCTCTCGAGTTCAAGAATATACACGATGAATATGACTTTATTACATATGATGAATCATATTCATCCTGCATATCCTCCAACTAGAGTGCAAGGAAAACCCACGCTTGTAACAATCTAATAGATGAAGGTATATAAGCAGGTACATGACTTGTTGGGGGGGGGGAGGTGGGACTAAATATTTTAAGACTTGATCTTTGCATGAGATCGTCGCGACATGTGCCGGCCGGCGCTTAATTTCTTGGATGGGTCGGGCTTTGGGGGTGGAGGCAGGGCCGATGTAGGAAACTTAGCTTTGGGGGAGGAGGCAGGACTGATGTAGGAAACTTGCGTGCATGCATGGCATCGGTAATCATGCCTGCACGAACAAACTCCACACCCCACCATGGATCACGTGGGGATATCGGACTCAGGCCCGGCAGGCGTACACATGTGGGGCCCGCACCAATTAGTTCGGTCGGCCTGACTCTAGGTGACGACGTGCGCGCGTGCGATGGCCCTTCCACATGCGCTTTGGCGGGGATCCGCCTGCGCTTCGATGCGCCCTGACACCGCACTGATCCTGGAGCAGATCTCGTCAGTTCTGACTCCACGGATCCCGAGGATGATTTGCCAGCACTTTTGTCTGCTAGTGTCACATAAAATGTCCGTTTAGTTTATTTCCTACACCGTTTTGCACCAATTTTGTCAGTCGCAGTTGTACATGATCCTGCAGCACCTGGCGCGGGGTCTTTTGTGGTGTACACATCGACGACCACGTAGCATGAATGGACATAAATGTTCTGAAGTGACTGCAGATTTTTTCCACAAAAGGCATGCTCACAAACAACTACTCCCTCCGTTCCTAAATATAAGTCTTTTTTAGAGATTTCATTATGAACTACATACAAAGCAAAATGAGTGAATCTACACTCTAATAAACGTCTATATACATCCGTATGTGGTTCATATTTAAATATCTTAAAGGACATATATTTACGAATGGAGGGAGTATACAGTCGGATATAAACACATGCATGTCGCGTCAGAAATGGAAATTACATTCTAGCAAAAATATTGTTAAAAGACCTCCCTTCATGAATGAATTGTTTCATAACTGCAAACATTCGTAAAAAAGCAAAAATGTTGTCTCAAGCTTAAAACATTTCAAATAACATTAACCCTCGTATGGAAGCTTGTCTCCGGTGCCAAAATCCAGTGACTTCTTCGTATTGGTCGTTGGAGTTTGTGTCGGGCATGGCGGCGACCCACCTTCTCCCATATTTTTACACGGTACATCAATGTAACCTAAGGAGTCCAACTGTCCCTCTGCCTCAAGCTCTCTAGCCAGACCCTCCGCGTCCTCCATGTCTCTGATGCGCAGTTCCTGTCAAAAATGATACGAACGTATTAGGACAAACTTAAGGATGATGAAGCCGTAAAATTGATGTAACATGAAGAATAGGAACCTCTGAATCCATGTCCGAACACTCATAATCATCTTTTGGTGGACGATTATACACCAAATACAAATGGCATGTCTTGCTGCTGTTCTGAAGGGAAATCATCTTTGCAAAAATCACCTGCTCCTGAAATCAGGAACATTCCTTTTGGTAGTTTGCACGCATACTCAGGTAAGAAGTGGTAAAAATCTGAATCCTTTTTATAACCAAATCCAGCAATTTCTTTCATGAGAAAAGCGTAATCCAATACACCGGGTTTAAACAATCTCATCTCGATGGGTCTTTCCTCATAGTATCCTCACGGGACATGCGAAAGCTCATAATCCCTGTAAATGAGAAATTCCATTAGCAACACCTACATACAAGTATCTCACCTTAGTTTTAATGCATTGCAATCGCCAAAGTGCCATACATAATTTTGGATGTGCGTAGCAACATCGCGACAAAGTTACCTTATTATATGGGATGGAATCTTCATCTGTGGAGATTCGATATTGTTTCGTCTCTGGATGTTTAGCCTACGTATGAATCGCCAACAGAGAGTTACACACAAATTAAGAATGCTCATACAAAAGCTGGATGTGCATGTTTACCATGGCTGCAAGGTACTTACAGGGGGGAGAATTGAAGACATGTTCTTCGAGTGAAGTACTGTAGCATTCAATGGGTGATACCGACATCACTAGGCCTTTAGTGTTTGGGGATTGTGTCACGTTATGTTGCTTGGCCTGCATATGAATAGCTTACACAAAGTTACCCACAAATAAAAACTATTCGTACAGAATCTCGGTCGTGACTGAATAACATCATTGCAAGGTACTCACAGGGGGAGAACTGAAGACATGCTCTTGAGGTCCACTACATTGAACGTGGGATTGTGACATCGCACGGTCTTCCAGAATCTTTCTTTCCATCATGACCTGCTCCATCATAGCCTTGTAGTCCATTTCCTTCCGCTCCTGTTGCAGCCTAATGTCCATATTGGCACGTGCCTGCAACCGATTGGCGTTCATGTTGACACGCTCTGTCTGTATAAGGCCGTCGACAACTTTCCGGTCCTTTTGCAATGTAAGCTGCATCTCCTTGTATGCAAGATGGAATTTCTTTTCAATGTCCTCGCGGTCGTGGTGAAACTTTTTTTCCATCTCTTCACGCATCTGCTTAATTTTTTGAGACATATCAGCACGCTCATCTTTAAGCATCCTGTCGACATACGCATGTTCTTGTTTGAGAGTCATGTCCATCTCATCATGTTCGCGTTGGACCTTCGCGTTGATCTCCCAGCGGGCTTCACGCAACAACCTGTCGTACTCCGCATGGTTGTCATGCACGTGTGAATCCATGGTGCCTACAACACCATACAGTAGAATGCAATTAATGAGATCCAAATTGTCAAAATATACCGATTCTCACTACAACATATGACTATTTAAATACCTCGTAATATAGAATAGCATAGTATGTGAGACAAACTGAGTGCTGAATTTCCACCAAAAGTTGTAATCTCCTAAAATTCGTATTCCTAACAACCTCATCGAAATCAGTCCTAATAATCCAGCAACTCCTTCAACATTACCTCCTTTACTATAGTATCGAGAACAAGTCTGTGTACGACACATCTAAGTGGCTAAATGAAACATCATCCAAATCATTCCTACTAATGCAACATAGTGTAAAGGTCTAGTAAAGTAACTCCACCAATAAAACAAAATATATCCATAACTAGATCGTATGATCAGGTACCCCTAACAACCAATCGCAAAGCCCTTGCATAAAATTCTTCACTCCAACCTCATGCAAATCATTCATAGTAATCCAGTATAGCTCAAAGGGCTAGAAAATTAGCTCCACCAAGATAATATATCCGTAACCAGATCATATTTTCAACTAATCACATATAATCTCATAACGGCCTTTACTCCAAGTAAAGAAAATCACACACACAATTGCATGAAAAGAGTACCTTCGACGAAAAACAAATCCCCCAGGAACAGATACAAAAGATCTTGCACACAATATGACATCTCTAATCTCATCACAACTGCCTTCTTGGTCCAATCAACAGAAAAAAGTATGAACACTTCAAGAAATGGGTGGAGACATGGAGGATGAGACCTTTTTCTTTTTTACTTCGGCATCAGCGTGGGCGTCTGTAGAGCGATGGCGCGACTCCCAGCGATGGCTACCTCAGGAGATCAAAACTTGATGGGGTGGTTAAGATAGGAGCGATATGCGAAAAAAGAAGGGAGGGATATGCGGTACAATGGAAGGGTACATATCCGTGATGGGAGGGATATGCGGATCAATTATATATTTCCATGTAATGCGCATGGATGGAACAGTATCCGTCCGTGATTTTCGGGTCAGTTAGTCGGTGCGAAGATTTGTTAGTTAGCCTATTTAGAGGGAGCATGATCCTCTGGTGCTGGTGTTAGGGTTTGATGGCACAGTGGACGAGCGAATATTTTTAACAATAAAAATACCCTAGTTCTTCTCTTACCCAAAGGATTAGGGCCACCGTCTGTCATTGCTGCCCTCGCCTGACACCAAATCAACCACGTGGTCGTCGAGCTTGGTTAGGTGTGTGCTGAGGGGTTGATCAGTTGATGTGCCCCTGATCCCTTGCCCTGACTATGGCGAAACAATGAGATTCTATCTCTCCAGTACCGAAGGGCACGATGGCTGGGTGTTCTACAAGTGCAAGCACCACAATGTACAATCTCTTCATACTTTGCATTGAAATTTACTGCATGAGTATTTTTTCTACTGTTTCAATAGTGCTGGTTTGATTTGTGTTCACTTGATTCATAGGATTCATGTAATTTTTGGTGGTGGGAACTAGAGTACGTGGATCATCTTGTTGGTACAAGTGTCCTTGTTGGTGCTTATGCCATTGATGCAATTGCTATGGCACAGGATAGAAGGGAAGAGCTACAAGGTGCAAAAAACAGTGGGGAAATAATGCATGTACCAAGTGTTAGGACTAGGGAGAAAAATTGTTTTCATGCTGAAGCTGTTGACGACTAGTGTAATGGTGTTGTGTGTGATACTGATAGTGAAGAAATAATCTATTTGTGATTGTATCGAGGCGATTATCATGGTCACCTATATTAACAGCTTAATAAGAAGAGGTGTTCTAACATGCTACCTCTTGCACCCCCCTCTTTTAACATGACAAGTAAGAGTAAGAAATAAATCTGACACGATGATTGCATTAAATAGTTGTTTTGATTAATTATTACCTTCTTAACTATTATGTGAAAACAGGGGGTAAGACGGAGCATGTTAAAATTGCTAAAAAAAGAATGACTAAACCGAGTTCAAATGAAGGCAATCGAATGGAAAAAATGTAAAATACCATTTAAAGTCTTGCCCACTTTGTTGTGCACGAACACAAGAGTACCATGAAATAAAAATAAAGTACCTCACTACAGCAATGACTTAAAAAAACCTTAATTTATTTTCGCACACTACGTTTTGCCAAAACTACCTGAGAGGCACATCAGGAACATGGGAAACAAACAGATAAATCCCATGATCTCCCAGGTACAGCAACATCAGCACCTTGTGTCCTAACATCAAGACTTTTTCCTTCTTCATGAACTCGTTCCATTTGTTGACGCAAAAACGACCGTAAATATCAGAAATGGTGTATGTACTTGACACAGTAGTGTGTCGATGACAAACAATGGTTATGGCACCATATTTGTCCATGTCTTGAGGGACAACATAATGAGGCAATTTTTGCTTGAACAACATATTTGTTACGTCAACACATCTCAACTTATTGTTATGTAGTAAAGGAAGAACAATTAATTTGGAACAAAGCTAAAAACATACTCAAATGACACAAAGTAAAGGAAGAACAGAAAGATGGTTACCGAGAAGTTCTTGTTGCAATCTGACCATGTCAAGGTATGGAGGAATCCATATGCTGTTCCTTGATCATAGTTTCCAGCATCATGACGCTCCACTAACTTGTCAAGGTTCATCACTTGGCGTATGACATACTCCATCATTCTCCAGTTGAAGTTTGTCCCCTTAGTTACAACGACATTGTCAATAATATTTCTTTTCTCATTGGACAATTGGTAGTATGCTACAATATAATAGCACCGAAAATTTGATTTATAACATATGGTATATGATAAAGTTAGAGTAATAAAACTTGCACAAGCAAAAAAGTATTTTACTTGGATGTATGATATGCAAATTCCCAGTTGTGACAACGCTACTTGGTACTTCTGAGTTGTCAGTACTGAACATAATCTCCTGATCCACATATAGAGTGTAAACTCTAACAAATTCCTTCCAAGAGTCTCCAGAAATGTATGTCAACTCATTTTCGTTGGTAATCTCACATGGGAATTCAAACCCTTCATTGGTACTGAAACTTGCTTCATTTCCCATATTTTCCAAAGGGCACTCTGAATTTCTGCATGAAAGTGTATCTGCTGTAACAGGGGATTACCTGAGTAGCATAAGTACGATTGTTAATAAATATGAACAGCTTGTTAATCTAAAGAGTTTGTCCAATCAGAGATGACTAGCATAGTAGTTCACTAGTTCTTAACAGTAATATCATATAACCCCATAGAAGATTTAAATTTACATGCACATACACAAAACCATTTGATCATCTAAGAAATCAACATGCAATATATCTCTTTTTGCAGTAAACATTACAAACAACTGACTGAGTACAATATTTGTTCAATATTACTGCCTCCGTCTAAAAATTTGTGGACGAAGAATTGTACATACGGATGTATCTATCAAGAAAACATGACTAGGTACGTGCTTATCTACATGAATCTAACACATTAATTTTGGATCGGACAGACTACTAAATTTCTCATGATATTTCCTACGAGACATGTCAATTGGATCTTACTGTTTTGTTTGCAAACCCCGCACATAGGGTGAAGGTACAAAACTCCCTCATCCGATGGTCACCGGAGCACAAACCCTTGTTGTCCAAACAAATGCCACACTACGAATCGAGATCAATCACATTACTGTTGGGTAACGTAGTAATTTCAAAAAAATTCCTACGCACACGCAAGATCATGGTGATGCATAGCAACGAGAGGGGAGACTGTGTCCACGTACCCTCGTAGACTGAAAGCGGAAGCGTTAGCACAACGCGGTTGATGTAGTCGTACGTCTTCACGGTCCGACCGGTCAAGCACCAAAACTACGACACCTCCGAGTTCTTGCACACGTTCAGCTCGATGACGTCCCTCGTACTCCGATCCAGCCGAGTGTCGAGGGAGAGTTCCGTCAGCACGGCGGCGTGGTGACGATGATGATGTTCTACCGTTGCAGGGCTTCGTCTAAGCACCACTACAATATTATCGAGGTGAACTATGGTGGAGGGGGGCACCGCACACGGCTAAGAGATCAATGATCAATTGTTGTGTCTATGGGGTGCCCCCTCCTTTCCAGTGTCCAAATATAATCGTCCAATATATCGATCTTCATGTCTCGTCCATTTCAAGACTCCTCGTCATGTCCTTGATCACATCCGGGACTCCGAACAACCTTCGATACATCAAAATGCATAAACTCATAATACCGATCATCACCGAACGTTAAGCGTGCAGACCCTACGGGTTCGAGAACTATGTAGACATGACCGAGACACGTCTCCGGCCAATAACCAATAGCGGAACCTGGATGCTCATATTGGCTCCCACATATTCTACGATCTTTATCGGTCAAACCGCATAACAACATACATTGTTCCCTTTGTCATCGGTATGTTTCTTACCCGAGATTCGATCGTCGGTATCTCAATACCTAGTTCAATCTCGTTACTGGCAAGTCTCTTTACTTGTTACGTAATGCATCATCTTGTAACTAACTCATTAGCTACATTGCTTGCAAGGCTTATAGTGATGTGCATTACCAAGAGGGCCCAGAGATACCTCTCCGACAATCGGAGTGACAAATCCTAATCTCGAAATACGTCAACTCAACAAGTACCTTCGAAGACACCTGTAGAGCACCTTTATAATCACCCACTTACGTTGTGACATTTGGTAGCACACAAAGTGTTCCTCCGGTAAGCAGGAGTTACATAATCTCATAGTCATAGGAACATGTATAAGTCATGAAGAAAGCAATAGCAACATACTAAACGATCAAGTGCTAAGCTAACTGAATGTGTCAAGTCAATCACATCATTCTCCTAATGATGTGATCCCGTTAATCAAATGACAACTCATGTCTATGGTTAGGAATCTTAACCATCTTTGATTCACGAGCTAGTCAAGTAGAGGCATACTAGTGACACTATGTTTGTCTATGTATTCACACATGTATTATGTTTCTGGGTAATACAATTCTAGCATGAATAATAAACATTTATCATGATATGAGGAAATAAATAATAACTTTATTATTGCCTCTAGGGCATATTTCCTTCAGTCTCCCACTTGCACTAGAGTCAATAATCTAGATTACATAGTAATGATTCTAACACCCATGGAGTCTTGGTGCTGATCATGTTTTGCTCGTGGAAGAGGCTTAGTCAACAGGTCTGCAACATTTAAATCCGTATGTATCTTGCAAATTTCTATGTCTGCCACTTGGACTTGGTCCCGGATGGAATTGAAGCGTCTCTTGATGTGCTTGGTTCTCTTGTGAAATCTGGATTCCTTTGCCAAGGCAATTGCACCAGTATTGTCACAAAAGATTTTCATTGGACCCGATGCACTAGGTATGACACCTAGATCGGATATGAACTCCTTCATCCAGACTCCTTCATTTGCTGCTTCCGAAGAAGCTATGTACTCTGCTTCACATGTAGATCCCGCTACGACGCTTTGTTTAGAACTTCACCAACTGACAACTCCACCGTTTAATATAAACACTTATCCAATTTGCGATTTAGAATCGTCTGGATAGTGTCAAAGCTTGCATCGACGTAACCATTTACGACTAGCTCTTTGTCACCTCCATAAACGAGAAACATACCCTTAGTCATTTTCAGGTATTTCAGGATATTCTTAACCGCTCTCCAGTGATCCACTTCTGGATTACTTTGGTACCTCCCTGCTAAACTAATAGCAAGGCACACATCAGGTCTGGTACACAACATTGCATACATGATAGAGCCTATGGCTGAAGCATAGGGAACTTCTTTCATTTTCTCTCTATCTTCTCCAGTGGACGGGCATTGAGTCCGACTCAATTTCACACCTTGTATTACAAGCAAGAACCCTTTCTTTGCTTGATCCATTTTGAACTTTTTCAAAACTTTATCAAGGTATGTACTTTGTGAAAGTCCAATTAAGCGTCTTGATCTATCTCTATAGATCTTGATGCCCAATATGTAAGCAGCTTCACCGAGGTCTTTCATTGAAAAACTTTTATTCAAGTATCCTTTTATGCTATCCAGAAATTCTATATCATTTCCAATCAATAATATGTCGTCCACATATAATATTAGAAATGCTACAGAGCTCCCACTCACTTTCTTGTAAATATAGGCTTCTCCAAAAGTCTATATAAAACCATATGCTTTGATCACACTATCAAAGCGTTTATTCCAACTCCGAGAGGCTTGCACCAGTCCATAAATGGATCGTTGGAGCTTGCACACTTTGTTAGCATCCTTTGGATCGAGAAAACCTTCTGGTTGCATCATATACAACTCTTCTTCCAGAAATCCATTCAGGAATGCAGTTTTGACATCCATTTGCCAAATTTCATAATCATAAAATGCGGCAATTGCTAACATGATTCGGATAGACTTAAGCATCGCTACGGGTGAGAAAGTCTCATCATAGTCAACCCCTTGAACTTGTCGAAAACCTTTTGCAACAAGTCGAGCTTTATAGACAGTAAGATTACCATCAGCGTCAGTCTTCTTCTTGAAGATCCATTTATTCTCGATGGCTTTCCGATCATCGGACAAGTCAACCAAAGTCCACACTTTGTTCTCATACATGGATCCCATCTTAGATTTCATGGCCTCAAGCCATTTTGCGGAATTTGGGCTCATCATCGCTTCCTCATAGTTCGTAGGTTCGCCATGGTCAAGTAACATGACCTCCAGAATAGGATTACCGTACCACTCTGGTGCGGATCTTACTCTGTTGACCTACGAGGTTCTGTAGTAACTTGATCTGAAGTTTCATGATCAACATCATTAGCTTGCTCACTTATTGGTGTAGTTGTCACAGGAACCGGTTTTTGTGATGAACTATTTTCCAATAAAGGAGCCGGTACAGTTACCTCATCAAGTTCTACTTTCCTCCCACTCACTTCTTTCGAGAGAAACTCCTTCTCTAGAAAGTATCCATTCTTGACAATAAATGTCTTGCCTTCGGATCTGTGATAGAAGGTGTACCCAACAGTTTCCTTTGGATATCCTATGAAGACACATTTCTCCGATTTGGGTTGAAGCTTATCGGGTTGAAGCTTTTTTCACATAAGCATTGCAGCCCCAAACTTTAAGAAACAACAACTTTGGTTTCTTGCCAAACCACAATTCATAAGGCGTCGTCTCAATGGATTTTGATGGTGCCCTATTTAACGTGAATGCGGCCGTCTCTAAAGCATAACCCCAAAACGATAGCGGTAAATCAGTAAGAGACATCATAGATCGCACCATATCTAGTAAAGTACGATTACGACGTTCGGGCACACCATTACGCTGTGGTGTTCCGGGTGGCGTGAGTTTGAAACTATTCCGCATTGCTTCAAATGTAAACCAAACTCGTAACTCAAATATTCTCCACGATCAGATCGTAGAAACTTTATTTTGTTGTTACGATGATTTTCAACTTCACTCTGAAATTCTTTGAACTTTTCAAATGTTTCCGACTTATGTTTCATTAAGTAGATATACCCATATCTACTCAAATCATCTGTGAAGGTGAGAAAATAACGATATCCACCGCGAGCCTCAACATTCATTGGACCACACACATCAGTATGTAGGATTTCCAACAAATCAGTCGCTTGCTCCATAGTTCCGGAGAACGGTGTTTTAGTCATCTTGCCCATGAGGCATGGTTCACAAGTACCAAGTGATTCATAATCAACCGATTCCAAAAGTCCATCAGTATGGAGTTTCTTCATGCGCTTTACACCAATATGACCTAAACGGTAGTGCCACAAATAAGTTGCACTATCATTATCAACTCTGCATCTTTTGGTTTCAACATTATGAATATGTGTATCACTACTATCGAGATTCATCAAAAATAGACCACTCTTTAAGGGTGCATGACCATAAAAGATATTACTCATATAAATAGAACAACCATTATTCTCAGATTTAAATGAATAACTGTCTCGCATCAAACAAGATCCAGATATAATGTTCATGCTCAACGCTGGCACCAAATAACAATTATTTAGGTCTAAAACTAATCCCGAAGGTAGATGTAGAGGTAGCGTGCCGACGGCGATCACATCGACTTTGGAACCATTTCCCACGCGCATCGTCACCTCGTCCTTAGCCAGTGTCTGCTTAATCTGTAGTCCCTATTTCGAGTTGCAAATATTAGCAACAGAACCAGTATCAAATACCCAGGTGCTACTGCGAGCTCTGGTAAGGTACACATCAATAACATGTATATCACATATACCTTTGTTCACCTTGCCATCCTTCTTATCCACCAAATACTTCGGGCACTTATGCTTCCAGTGACCATTCTGCTTGCAGTAGAAGCACTCAGTCTCAGGCTTAGGTCCAGACTTGGGTTTCTTCTCTTGAGCAGCAACTTGTTTGCTGTTCTTCTTGAAGTTCCCCTTCTTTTTCCCTTTGCCCTTTTTCTTGAAACTAGTGGTCTTATTGACCATCAACACTTGATGCTCCTTCTTGATTTCTACCTCCGCAACCTTTAGCATTGCGAAGAGCTCGGGAATTGTCTTATCCATCCCTTGCATATTATAGTTCATCACGAAGCTCTTGTAGCTTGGTGGCAGTGATCGAAGAATTCTGTCAATGACGCTATCATCTGGAAGATTAACTCCCAGTTGAATCAAGTTATTATTATACCCAGACATTCTGAGTATATGCTCACTGACAGAACTATTCTCCTCCATCTTGCAGCTGTAGAACTTATTGGAGATTTCATATCTCTCAATCCGGGCATTTGCTTGAAATATTAACTTCAACTCCTGGAACATCTCATATGCTCCATGACGTTCAAAACGTCGTTGGAGTCCCGGTTCTAAGCCGTAAAGCATGGCACACTGAACTATCGAGTAGTCATCAGCTTTGCTCTGCCAGACATTCATAACATCTGGTGTTGCTCCTGCAGCAGGTTTGGCACCTAGAGGTGCTTCCAGGACGTAATTCTTCTGTGCAGCAATGAGGATAATCCTCAAGTTATGGACTCAGTCTGTGTAATTGCTAACATCATCTTTCAACTTTACTTTCTCAAGGAACGCATTAAAATTCAACGGAACAACATCACGAGCCATCTATCTACAACGAACATAGACAAGCAAAATACTATCAGGTACTAAGTTCATGATAAATTTAAGTCCGATTAATCATATTACTAAAGAACTCCCACTTAGATAGACATCCCTCTAATCATCTAAGTGATCACGTGATCCAAATCAACTAAACCATAACCGATCATCACGTGAAATGGAGTAGTTTTCAATGGTGAACATCACTATGTTGATCATATCTACTATATGATTCACCCTCGACCTTCCGGTCTCAGTGTTCCGAGGCCATATCTGCATATGCTAGGCTCGTCAAGTTTAACCCGAGTATTCTGCGTGTGCAAAACTGGCTTGCACTCGTTGTAGATGGACGTAGAGCTTATCACACCTGATCATCATGTGGTGTTTGGGCACGACGAACTTTGGCAACGGTGCATACTTAGGGAGAACACTTTTATCTTGAAATTTAGTGAGAGATCATCTTATAATGCTACCGTCAATCAAAGCAAGATAAGATGCATAAAAGATAAATATCACATGCAATCAATATAAGTGATATGATATGGCCATCATCATCTTGTGCTTGCGATCTCCATCTCCGAAGCACCGTCATGATCACCATCGTCACCGGCACGACACCTTAATCTCTATCGTAGCATCATTGTCGTCTCGCCAACTATTGCTTCTACGACTATCGCTACCACTTAGTGATAAAGTAAAGCAATTACAGGGCGATTGCATTGCATACAATAAAGCAACAACCATATGGCTCCTGCCAGTTGCCGATAACTCGATTACAAAACATGATCATCTCATACAATAAAATATAGCATCACGTCTTGACCATATCACATCACAACATGCCCTGCCAAAACAAGTTAGACGTCCTCTACTTTGTTGTTGCAAGTTTTACGTGGCTGCTACGGGCTGAGCAAGAACCGTTCTTACCTACGCATCAAAACCACAATGATAGTTCGTCAAGTTAGTGCTGTTTTAACCTTCTCAAGGACCGGGCGTAGACACACTCGGTTCAACTAAAGTTGGAGAAACTGACACACGCTAGCCACCTGTGTGCAAAGCACATCGGTAGAACCAGTCTCGCGTAAGCGTACGCGTAATGTTGGTCCGGGCCGCTTCATCCAACGATACCGCCGAATTAAAGTATCACATGCTGGTAAGCAGTATGACTTGTATCGCCCACAACTCACTTGTGTTGTACTCATGCATATAACATCAACGCATAAAACCTAGGCTCGGATGCCACTGTTGGGTAACATAGTAATTTCAAAAAATTCCTACGCACACACAAGATCGTGGTGATGCATAGCAACAAGAGGGGAGAGTGTGTCCGCGTACCCTCGTAGACCGAAAGCGGAAGCGTTAGCACAACGCGGTTGATGTAGTCGTACATCTTCACGGCCCGACCGATCAAGAACCGAAACTATGGCACCTCCGAGTTCTTGCACACGTTCAACTCGATGACATCCCTCGTACTCCGATCTAGCCGAGTGTCGAGGGAGAGTTCCGTCAGCACGGCGGCGTGGTGACGATGATGATGTTCTACCATCGCAGGGCTTCGCCTAAGCACCGCTTTGATATTATCAAGGAGGACTATGGTGTAGGGGGCACCGCACACGGCTAAGAGATCAATGATCAATTGTTGTGTCTATGGGGTGCCCCCCCTCCCCCGTATATAAAGGAGTGGAGGAGGGGGCCGACCAAGGGGGGTGGCGCGCCCTAGGGGGGGAGTCCAACTCCCACCGGGAGTAGGACTTCCCCTTTTCCTATTAGGAGAGGGAGAGGGAAGGAAGAGGAAGGAGGGAGGAAGGAAAGGGGGGCCGGCCCCCCTCCCAATTCAGATTGGGCTTGGGGGGGGGGGGCGCCCCCTCCCTTGCTCCTTTTCCCTCCTTTCCACTAATGCCCAATAAGGCCCATATACTTCCCGGGGGGTTCCGATAACCTCCCGGAGCTTCGGTATTGTCCCAATCTCACCCGAAGCCTTTCCGGTGTCCAAATATAGTCACCCAATATATCGATCTTTACGTCTCGACCATTTCGAGACTCCTCGTCATGTCCTTGATCACATCCAAGACTCTGAACAACCTTCGGTACATCAAAAAACATAAACTCATAATATAACTGTCATCTTACTTTAAGCGTCCGGACCCTACGATTCGAGAACTATGTAGACATGACTGAGACACGTCTCCGAGCAATAACCAATAGCGGAACCTGGATGCTCATATTGGCTCCTACATATTGTACAAAGATCTTTATCGGTCAAACCACATAACAACATATGTTGTTCCCTTTGTCATCAGTATGTTACTTGCCCGAGATTTGATCGTCGGTATCTCAATACCTAGTTCAATCTCGTTACCGGCAAGCCTCTTTACTCGTTATGTAATGCATCATCTTGTAACTAACTCATTAGCTACATTGCTTGCAAGGCTTATAGTGATGTGCATTACCGGGAGGGCCAAGAGATACCTCTCCGACAATCGGAGTGACAAATCCTAATCTCGAAATATGTCAACTCAACAAGTACCTTCGGAGACACCTGTAGAGCACCTTTATAATCACCCAGTTACGTTGTGACTTTTGGTAGCACACAAAGTGTTCCTCCGGTAAGCGAGAGTTACATAATCTCATAGTCATAGGAACATGTATAAGTCATGAAGAAAGCAATAGCAACATACTAATTGATCAAGTGCTAAGCTAACGGAATGGGTCAAGTCAATCACATCATTCTCCTAATGATGTGATCCCGTTAATCAAATGACAACTCATGTCTATGGTTAGGAAACTTAACCATCTTTGATTCACGAGCTAGTCAAGTAGAGGCATACTAGTGACACTATGTTTGTCTATGTATTCACACATGTATTATGTTTCCTGGTAATACAATTCTAGCATGAATAATAAACATTTATCATGATATGAGGAAATACATAATAACTTTATTATTGCCTCTAGGGCATATTTCCTTCAATTACCAGTACAGTCTTAAAGATTAGTGATAACACTTGAATTCAGATCTGACAGATTCTATAGTGCAAATATGTACCGTGCTGATCTCCTTAACCATTTTCTCTCAAGAGAGGGACATGATGTGTAGGTGGCAAAAGAGCAGTCACTTCCGACCCTTAGCTTATGATGGCGGCGGCGGTTGTCGGAGATTTCAAAAATGTGCGTAAGCCCGACGTCTCCGATCTTATATTGGAGCGGACGTGGAGGTGGTAGGAGGCCCCGATGCCACAAGTGGTTATGAGGGATGCGGTGCAATCACAGGATTTCGGGAGAGGTGGCGTGCATGAGTTATGGGATCTTTTAACACATATCAACAAGATTGAAAAAAACCATTATGTTGTGATAAAAAATACATTTCATAACAGCTGAACTAGCTTTTTGGTTCCAAACAAGTATGAACGATATATAATTCCAAATTTTACCTTGTCCACTTTCCAAATGCGTTTCACAACACTACATGTCATGACCAATGCAAGCAAGCATGCAAAATGGTTTTCATTTTGGCGAAGTTTTCCATTTACTAGAATTTTTTTGGATGAAAATGCCCGAATGTGGCCGCACGTGACAACACTTGCAATCATTGCCGAAAATGGTTCAAACTAGGTATGGAGGCCTACAATGGCCATGAATTGTCACCCCAAAAACGTTGGGTTAACTTAAGATATGTGAAGAAACCATCGAGTATTTTTGGAGGGTGCCAGGCTAGCCTGGAAGGGTGAGTCTGGGAGTAGCTTCATGTTAACACCACATACAAATGATTCCAACTTTTTTTCATGGCCTCCCATGAGCAAATCAAGCAAACGTGCAAAAATGGTTTTCAGTTTTGACAACTTTTCCATGTATTGGGATTTTTTATCGAAAATTCCTGAAAACTGGCCCCACGTGACATTACTTGCAAACTTTACTTACAATGCTTCAAACTTGGCATAAGGACTAACTTTACCATGAGTTGTTACCCAAAAAAATTGTGTTGATTTAAGAAAGGAAGAAACCAACATGTGTCCTCTCTGAGGATGCCATGTTAGCCCAAGGAAGTGCGCATATTGGAGCACCTCCGTGTTTACAATACCCACAAATGATGCCAACTTTATTTCATGATCTCCCAGGAGCAAATCAAGAATGCATTCACAATGGTTTTTAATTTGGCCAACATTTATAATCCTTCTGTAATTTCAAAGCAAAAAAGAAACATCACCTGCATGGTGTACCCCCTAGACACCCATCGAAAGAAGGTGGCACATGATGCATTACACTTTGTTTGTCTTATGGTGGACCTAGTTGACACACCAAGCCTAGTTGGATCATTGGCCTACACCGGATTGCATGTCGTATAAAAGCTCAGGTACATCACCTCCTCCCGTCTAGAACCTTCGAGCTACACTGTTCAATTTGTGAAGCAAGTACAACATGAAATATGTGAAATTCCCCCAAGCTTTTAAAGTGCATTTCATGACAAAATCAATCAAACATGCAAAAATGCTATTTAGTTTACAGAAAATTACCATGTACAGTAATTTTTCCGGTCAAAAATAGTCGAAATCTGGCCTCACGTGACAAAACTTGAAAACTTTACAAAAAATGGTTCAAACATTGCATGGAGGTCTAACATGGCCTTGAATAGTCACCGCAAAAAGCTTGGTTGATTTCAGACAGGTCAGGATAGTAGCATCTGCTATCGGAGGGTTCGAGGCTCGGCAGGAAGGGCGCGTGTCGGGGGACCTCCATGTTCACACCATCTTCAAATTATGTCAACTTTGTTTCATGGCCTCCCTTGACCAAATGAAGCTTGCATTCATAATGGTTGTAAGTTTCCACTAGATTTTCAATTTTCTTCAATTTTTTCTGTCATAAATGCCCAAAAAACGGCCGCAATTGCCAAAATTGCAAATTTTGCTGAACTTAATTTAATGTTGCCTATAATGTGGCCTTTTTCATTGCATGTCATAAGTTGTGTTCATTACACATGAAGCATGATCTACTTGGTTCGTACATTCGATAGTGTAGCACGAAGGTTCTGGATGGAGGCAGTGGGTGTACCGCATCGACTCCATGGATGGAATCAATTTGAACCAATGTGCCCACTTGGTATGGTGTGTCACTTAGGTCCACCCTAAGGCAAAGTAGCTTGAAGGCATCATGTCCTACCCCTTTCGATGGATGTCTAGGGGGTAGACCGTCTGGGTGATGTTTACAGGGTTTTTTCATTCAAAAATGATAGAAACATGAAAATGATGCGTAAACTTGAAAGCACTGTGCATACATGCTTGATTTGGTCATGGGATGGCATGAAAAGAACTTGGAATCCTATGTACATGGTGTATTGAAGGAGGTGGCCCGAGACGGGCCCTTCCGGGCTAGCCTTGTACCCTTTGAAAGCACATGTTTGTTTATTGACCTATATTAAATGACCCCCAGTTTTGTAGGGTTACAGTCCATGGCTATGTTATGGATACATGCCAAGTTTGAACCATTTTGAGCTAATTTTGCAAGTTTTTTCCACGTGCGGCCACTTTTCGAGCATTTTTGGTAAAAAAAATAAAGAAAATGGAATTCTTGTCAAAACTGACAAGCATTTTGCATGGCAGCTTGTTTTGCTCATGGGATTCCATGGGAAATAGTAGAGATCATTTGTAGATGGTCTAAACATGGAGGTGCCCCTAGACACGCCCTTCCGGCCTTGATTGGCACCCTCCAAAATCACATGCTGGTTTGTTGACCTACCTGAAATCAACCCAACTTTGTAGGGTTGCAAGACATGTCCATTTTTGGGCTACATTCAAGTTTCAACCTTTTTTTAGCAAAGTGTGCAAGTTTTGTCACGTGCGACCAGTTTTCGGGCATTTTCAGAACAGACAACATATTTTACCAGTTAAAAACTGTGTTCCTTTCTCAACGACATATTTTTTCTTCAGAACATTAGATGCTAATGTTTCAACCTCCCATAAATCACACCACCCAGAGCTCCCAAAATCCCACGATTACATCTCCTCCCTCATAACTACCCGTGGCATCCAGGCCCCCAACCACCTCCCATGACCACTGCATGATCACATTGGAGCCGTCGGCCACCGCCCACCAGGAACGTCACCTGAGGGGTCGGACGGCAGTGCTGCTACGCCGCCTCCTACTCTTGTCAACGCGCTACCGCTCCTATTGCTGCCGTCGAGCGCCACACAGCCACATCTAGTGTGGGCTCTATAGTATGGGACTGTCACATCCCTAGTTCCGGTATGCACTAGGCTAGCCCTTCTTGTGTGCATCATGTTTAAATTTTATTTAAGTTGAAATGGGGATTGACAAACCCTAGCACCAAAATTAAATCAAATAGGGTCAACCATAAATCTTTTCAATGAACCCAAAATGCTCTTCAGAAAAGTTCATTATTTTTGGATTGGTCTAGAACCTCTCCCAAAAATGGTGCACATTTTTCTAGGCCATTCTGGATTTTTGAATTAAATCATATGGTATTTGCATTTGGGCATTTAATTGCTAAATAATATTTTAAGTGCTCAAATAATCACAAACCGAAATGTTTGCTGTAGGAAATATTCCAAACAGTGACATTGAGCAGTTTCATGATTTTTGGAAATGCCCTGGCGTTTTTATTAAAGCCAAACACAATTACAGAAAATAGAAAATGGAAATAAAAGGAGAGAGAGAGGTTACCTGTGCAGTTTACCCAGCAGCCCACTTACCTGGCCTTACCTGGCTGGCCCAGGTCCTATGCAGCCCAGCTGGCAGCCGAGCCCACCTGGCCTTCTGCCAGTCATCTCCTAGCTCCTGCCAGGAGGACGGCGCCGTGTCGCCTGCGGACGCACCTGAGGTTTCCACCTCCTGCTTCATGCTGGCGGCCTCCCCTTCGAGCCTGTCCGCGTGTGGAGATGCCACGACACCCCCCTGACCCCCCCTCGCTCTGGACCCCCTCCTCCTCCTCTGCTCTCTCTCTCTCGCGATCGACCACGAGCACCCGAGAGCACCGACGAGCTCCACCACGGCCAATGTCCACCCCTCGCCTCGCCGATGCTTCCAGAAGAACCGCCGCGCCTTCCTCTTCGTCTCCACCAACTCACGTGACGCCGGGTGCACCGCAGCGTCGTCCCCGCCGCCTTCATCACCGCATCTGTCCGGCGATCGCCGCAGTCGATTCGCCGTCTCCGACGCCTCCCCGAGACCACCGAGTTGCTCTTCGACCTCGCTGTGAGCCCCGGAGTATTTACCCTCACCTCTCCCTCTCTGGTCCGTCCCCTAGCTAGCTGCGCCGCCATGGCCGTAGCTCGCCGTCCGCCATGGCCGGCGAGCCCCGCACCCCGAGCTCCTGCACTTGCGTTCGTTGCATCGGCGTGCTCCTGGTGACCCCAGGAACCCGTAGAGCCCCTCAGCTGATCTCGCCGTGCCGTGTAACGCCGAACCTAACCCCATCCGAGCTCCGGCCACCGCAAAACTCGTCGCCGGTGCCTCTGCAGGCCACCCCAGCTCCAGCCGCCACCACCACTGGATGTGCCCCTCCGCCAGCTCCCCATAGATGCTCCCCGCGCGCCAAAACGGACCGTGTAGCAAAATCCCGACGCCCTCCGCCGCGAATTTGGTCGCCGACGTTTACATGCCGGTGATGATGACGTGGCAACGTCATTAGGACTTAATTGCGCTTAGTTTAATCACACCAGCCACTGACATTAGGGCCCCACCAGCTAAATAACCTTAGGTTATTATCTTAACTAGATTTAGATACAACCAGTGGGCCCACGCGTCAGCTTTGACCATGCTGACGTGGCCGTCGACTGGGCCCACCTGCCAGCGACCTAAACCAGCCCTGTGTCACTGACGTGTGGCCCCCACACGTCAGGTTTGACCTGGACCGCCCTGTTGACCCTGTTGACGTCACCCTGACGCAATGCTGACGCAATTAACAATTTTCTGGATTTAAAATAAATTCAGGAAATTTCAGAAAATATCCAAAACTTCTAAAAATCATATAAAATCAACCGTAACTCCAAATGAAATAAATTATATATGAAAAATGATCAGAAAAATCCAATCTATCCATCTGTACCATTTTCATGCATGTTAGAATAACTTATCACTACTGTTTAGGACAAATGAAAGGAATGTCATTTAAATATCCACATGTGGAGTTTGAATTTGAATCTTTGATTCAAATCAACTTCATTTAGCTTGTTGCTAGTTGCATTAGCTCAAACCACAGCATATTGCCATGTCATGATCATGCATCATATTGTGCATTGCATTGATTGTGTTCTTCCTTGTTTGCCGGTATTTGTCCCCTCTCGGTAGACGATGTTCCGACGTTGTGATCGTTGACACTGATGAAGACTCAATGCTATCTTCAGAAGTGCCAGGCAAGCAAAACCCCCTTGTTCATTCCGATACAATCCCACTCTCTCGCTCCTACTCTATTTTACTGCATTAGGACAACAATGATACAACTGTTACTTGCTGCGGTAGTGGAACCCCTTTCTCCTCTGCATGACCTGTCATTGCCACAGTAAATAGATGAAACCCACTAGCATGAGTAGGAGTTGTTTGAGCCCTGATGTGCCTACTCATTCATGTTTGTTTGTCATGCCTGCTACTGCTTAGAGTTGAGTCAGGTCTGATTCATCGGGGATGAATTGGAGGTGTGTAAACATGTCCTACTGAGTGTGAGCTAAGTGTGTGAACACAATTTGGTAAAGGTAGCGGTGAGAGGCCATGTAGGAGTACATGGTGGGTTGTCTCATTGCAGCCGTCCATGATCAGTTACTACCACACATTGGGCTCCGGGCGCTCCAAGCTCTCTCGACTTAATAATCAACTCGATCTCTGTCCAGGAGTTGCAACTAGTTTCTGGTGTTTGTAGGTAGTGTTAGTAGTCTACCAAGTGGCACCTGGTACAGGTGGGCTTGGGACAGACTAGGCACCGTGGCACGGTGTACCAAGCGTAGATCCACCCGTCGAGGTGGGCTTGGGAACCATGCTCACGTCGTTTGGGGCCGTGAGCGACACCCCGACTGGATCTCCTTGCGGATGGAACCCGAATAGGCGATAAACCTGGACTAGAGACTTGTGTGGTAAGTCAGGTCGTGGCCAACACCCTCGCCAGGCTTCCACTTGAAGGTTGCCGAGATACATGACGTGTACATGGCGGTAAGTGGCGAGAGCGTATGTGAAGAAGTACACCCCTGCAGGGTTAACATCATCTATTCGAATAGCCGTGTCCGTGGTAAAGGACTTCTGGGTTGCCTGTACAGTTCCTAGACAAGTGAAAGTGGATACTCTAAAATATGCAAGATAAGCGTGAGTGCTATGGATGGCATTCTCGTAGGGAGACGGGAGCGGATCCATAGTGGTGTATTGATATGGTGAATATGTGGACTCGTGTGCGCCACCTCAAAAGAGTTACTTGCAGTCGTAGTTCAGGATAGCCACCGAGTCAAAGCTGGCTTGCTGCAGTTAAACTCCACCACCCCCTTTGTTGATAATGATGCATATGTAGTTAGTTCTAATGTAAGTCTTGCTGGGTACATTTGTACTCACGTTTGCCTATTTTATGTTTTTGTAGAGAGACTTTAGTCTCGCTATCAGTTATGCGTGGACTTCGACGTTTAGCTTGTTACCTCAGCTACGATCTTGTGCCCTCGGCAGGATCTGGTAGATAGTCAGGCTTCTCAGCCTTTTTCTTTTGTAGATGTCTGTACTCAGACATGTTAAGCATCCGCATGTGCTTTGACTTGTGTGCTCTGAATGCTGGGTCATGATACCCATGTTTGTATTATCTCGCTCCTCGGAGCCTATTGAATAAAATACTTGATTCGTAGAGTCATGTTGTGATTGTTTGGGAACATCGTAATTTCAAAAAATTTCCTACGCACACGCAAGATCATGGTGATGGCATAGCAACAAGAGGGGAGAGTGTTGTCCACGTACCTTCGTAGACCGTAAGCGGAAGCGTTATGATAATGCGGTTGATGTAGTCGTACGTCTTCACGATCCGACCGATCCAAGTACCAAACGTACGGCACCTCCGAGTTCAGCACACGTTCAGCTCGATGACGATCCCCGGGCTCCGATCCAGCAAAGCTTCGGGGATGAGTTCCATCAGCACGACGGCGTGGTGACGATGATGATGCTCTACCGGCGCAGGGCTTCGCCTAAACTCCACGATGATATGACAGAGGTGGAATATGGTGGAGGGGGGCACCGCACACGGCTAAGGAACGATCCGTAGATCAACTTGTGTTTCTATGGGGTGCCCCCTGCCCCCGTATATAAAGGAGGGAGGGGGGAGGCCGGCCGGCCCTTGTTGGGTGCGCCAGGAGGAGGGATCCTCCTCCTAGTAGGAGTAGGACTCCTACTCCTACTAGGAGGGGAAGGAAGGGGGAGAGGAGGGGAAGGAAAGAGGGGGGCGCCGCCCCCCTCCTAGTCCAATTCGGACCAGAGGGAGAGGGGGCGCGCGGCCCTCCCTGGCCGGCCCTCTCTCTTCCCACCAAGGCCCATGTGGCCCATTAACTCTCCGGGGGGGGGGGGGGGGGGGTTCCCGTAACCCTCCGGCACTCAGGTTTTCTCCGAAATCACCCGGAACACTTCCGGTGTCCGAATATAGTCGTCCAATATATCAATCTTTATGTCTCGACCATTTCGAGACTCCTCGTCATGTCCCCGATCTCATCCGAGACTCGGAACTCCTTCGGTACATCAAAACTCATAAACTCATAATATAACTGTCATCGAAACCTTAAGCATGCGGACCCTACGGGTTCGAGAACTATGTAGACATGACATAGAACTATTCTTGGTCAATAACCAATAGCGGAACCTGGATGCCCATATTGGCTCCTACATATTCTACGAAGATCTTTATCGGTCAAACCGCATAACAACATACTTTGTTCCCTTTGTCATCGGTATGTTACTTGCCCAAGATTCGATCGTCGGTATCCAATACCTAGTTCAATCTCGTTACCGGCAAGTCTCTTTACTCGCTCTGTAACACATCATCTTATAACTAACTCATTAGTTACAATGCTTGCAAGGCTTAGGTGATGAGTATTACCGAGAGGGCCCAGAGATACCTCTCCGACAATCGGAGTGACAAAACCTAATCTCGAATTATGCCAACCCAACATGTACCTTCGGAAACACCTATAGAGCACCTTTATAATCACCCAGTTACGTTGTGACGTTTGGTAGCACACAAAGTGTTCTTCCGGTAAACGGGAGTTGCACAATCTCATAGTTGCAGGAACTTTGTATAAGTTATGAAGAAAGCAATAGCAACATACTAAACGATCAAGTGCTAGGCTAACGGAATGGGTCATGTCAATCACATCATTCTCCTAATGATGTGATCCCATTAATCAAATGACAACACATGTCTATGGTTAGGTAACATAACCATCTTTGATTAATGAGCTAGTCAAGTAGAGGCATACTAGTGACTATATGTTTGTCTATGTATTCAGACATGTATCATGTTTCCGGTTAATACAATTCTAGCATGAATAATAAACATTTATCATGAAATAAGGAAATAAATAATAACTTTATTATTGCCTCTAGGGCATATTTCCTTCAGTCTCCCACTTGCACTAGAGTCAATAATCTAGTTCACATCGCTATGTGATTTAACACCAATATTCACATCTGCATGTGATTAATACCCATAGTTCACATCATCATGTGATCAACACCCAAAGGGTTTACTAGAGTCAATAATCTAGTTCACATCGCTATGTGATTAACACCCAAAAGAGTACTAAGGTATGATCATGTTTTGCTCGTGAGAAAAGCTTAGTCAACGGGTCTGTCATATTCAGAGCCATATGTATTTCGCAAATATTCTATGTCCACAATGCTCTGCACGGAGCTACTCTAGCTCATTGCTCCCACTTTCAATATGTATCCAGATTGAGACTTAGAGTCATCTGGATTGGTGTAAAAGCTTGCATCGTTGTAACTTTTACGACGGGCTCTTTTATCACCTCCATAATCGAGAAACATCTCCTTAGTCCTCACTAAGGATATTCTTGACCCATGTCCAGTGATCTACTTATTAGATCAAAATTGTATTCCTTTGCCAAACACAGAGCAAGGTATACAATAGGTCTGGTTCATAGCATAGCATACTTTATAGAACCTATGACTGAGGCATAGGGAATGACTTTTCATTCTCTTTCTATTTTATGCAATGGTCGGGTCTTGAGTCTTATTCAACTTCACACCTTGTAACACAGGCAAGAACTCCTTCTTTGACTTTTCCATTTTGAACTATTTCAAAAATTTATCAAGGTATGTACTCATTGAAAAAAATCTTATCAAGCGTCTTGATCTATCTATATAGATCTTGATGCTCAATGTGTAAGCAGCTTCACCGAGGTCTTGCTTTGAAAAACTCTTATTCAAGTATCCTTTCATGCTATCCAGAATTTCCATATCATTTCCAATTAACAATATGTCATCCATATATAATATTAGAAATGCTACAGAGCTCCCACTCACTTTCTTGTAAATACAGGCTTCTTCAAAAGTCTGTATAAAACCATATGCTTTGATCAACTCATCAAAGCTTATATTCCAACTCCGAGATGCTTGCACCAGTCCATAGATGGATCGCTGGAGCTTGCACAATTTGTTAGCACCTTTAGGATTGACAAAACCTTCTGGTTGCATCATATACAACTCTTCTTTAAGAAAACCATTAAGGAATGCAGTTTTGTTTATCCATTTGCCAGATTTCATAAAATGCGGCAATTGCTAACATGATTCAGACAGACTTAAGCATAGATACGAGTGAAAAACTCTCATCGTAGTCAACATCTTGAACTTGTCGAAAACCTTTTGCGACAATTCTAGCTTTGTAGATAGTAACACTATCAGCGTCCGTCTTCCTCTTGAAGATCCATTTAATCTCAATGTCTCGCCGATCATTGGGCAAGTCAATCAAAGTCCATACTTTGTTTTCATACATGGATCTTATCTCAGATCTCATGGCCTCAAGCCATTTTGCGGAATCTGGGCTCACCATCGCTTCTTCATAGTTCGTAGGTTCGTCATGGTCTAGTAACATAACTTCCAGAACAGGATTACCGTACCACTCTGGTGCGGATCTTACTCTGTAAGACCTACGAGGTTCTGTAGTAACTTAATCCAAAGTTTCATGATCATCATCATTAACTTCCTCACTAATTGGTGTAGTAGTCACAGGAACAGATTTCTGTGATGAACTAATTTCCAATAAGGGAGCAGGTACAGTTACCTCATCAAGTTCTACTTTCCTCCCACTCACTTCTTTCGAGAGAAACTTCTTCTCTAGAAAGGATCCATTCTTGGCAACGAATGTTTTGCCTTCGGATCTGTGATAGAAGGTGTACCCAACAGTTTCCTTTGGTTATTCTATGAAGACGCACTTCTCCGATTTGGGTTCGAGCTTATCAATTTGAAAACCTTTTTCATATAAGCATCGCAACTCCAAACTTTAAGAAATGACAGCTTCGGTTTACTGCTAAACCATAGTTCATACGGTGTCGTCTCAACGGATTTAGATGGTGCCCTATTAAACGTGAATGCAACTGTCTCTAATGCATAACCCCAAAACGATAGTGGTAGATCGGTAAGAAACATCATAGATTGTACAATATCCAATAAAGTACGGTTATGACGTTCGGACACACCATTATGCTGTGGTGTTCCGGGTGGCGTGAGTTGCGAAACTATTCCGCATTGTTTCAAATGTAGACCAAACTCGTAACTCAAATATTCTCCTCCACGATCAGATCGTAGAAATTTATTTTCTTGTTACGATGATTTTCAACTTCACTCTGAAATTCTTTAAACTTTTCAAACGTTTCAGACTTATGTTTCATTAAGTAGATATACCCATATCTGCTCAAATCATCTGTGAAGGTCAGAAAATAATGATACTTGCCGCGAGCCTCAACACTCATCGGACCGCATACATCAGTATGTATTATTTCCAATAAGTCAGTTGCTCGCTCTATTGTTCCGGAGAACGGAGTCTTTAGTCATCTTTCCCATAAGGCATGGTTCGCAAGCATCAAGTGATTCATAATCAAGTGATTCCAAAATCCCATCAGCATGGAGTTTCTTCATGCGCTTTACACCAATATGACCTAAACTACAGTGCCACAAATAAGTTACACTATCATTATTAACTTTGCATCTTTTGGTTTCAATATTATGAATATGTGTATCACTATGATCGAGATCCAACGAACCATTTTCATTGGGTGTGTGACCATATAAGGTTTTATTCATGTAAACAGAACAACAATTTATTCTCTTACTTAAATGAATAACCGTATTGCAATAAACATGATCAAATCATATTCATGCTCAATGCAAACACCAAATAACACTTATTTAGTTTCAACACTAATCCCGAAAGTATAGGGAGTGTGCGATGATGATCATATCAATCTTGGAACTACTTCCAACACACATCGTCACCTCGCCTTTTTACTATTTTCTGTTTATTCTACAACTCCCGTTTCGAGTTACTATTCTTAGCAACTGAACCAGTATCAAAATGTCGAGGGGTTGCTATAAACACTAGTAAAGTACACATCAATAACATGTATATCCAATATACCTTTGTCCACTTTTGCCATCCTTCTTATCCGCCAAATACTTGGGGCAGTTCCACTTCCAGTGATCATTTCCTTTGCAGTAGAAGCACTCAGTTTCAGGCTTTGGTCCAGCTTTGGGCTTCTTCGTGGGAGCGACAACTTGCTTGTCATTCTACTTGAAGTTCCCTTTCTTTCCCTTTGCCCTTTTCTTGAAACTAGTGGTCTTGTCAATCATCAACACTTGATGCTCTTTTCTTGATTTGTACCTTCGTCGATTTCAGCATCACGAAGAGGTTGGGAATTACTTTCGTCATCCCTTGCATATTATAGTTCATCACGAAGTTCTACTAACTTGGTGATGGTGACTAGAGAATTCTGCCAATCACTATCTTATCTGGAAGATTAACTCCCACTTGATTCAAGCGATTGAAGTACCCAGACAATCTGAACACATGCTCACTAGTTGAGCGATTCTCCTCCATATTTTAGCTATAGAACTTGTTGGAGACTTCATATCTCTCAACTCGGGTATTTGCTTGAAATATTAACTTCAATTCCTGGAACATCTCATATGGTCCATGACGTTCAAAACGTCTTTGAAGTCCCGATTCTAAGCCGTTAAGCATGGTGCACTAAACTATCAAGTAGTCATCATATTGAGCTAGCAAAACGTTCATAACGTCTGCATCTGCTCCTGCAATAGGCATGTCACCTAGCGGTGCATCAAGAACATAATTCTTCTGTGCAGCAATGAGGATAAACCTCTGATCACGGATCCAATCCGCATCATTGCTACTAACATTTTTCAACATAGTTTTCTCTAGGAACACATATGAAAATAAACATATGAAAGCAACAACGCGAGCTATTGATCTACAACATAATTTGCAAAATACTACCAGGACTAAGTTCATGATAAATTAAAGTTCAATTAATCATATTACTTAAGAAATCCCACTTAGAAAGACATCCCTCTAATCTTCTAAGTGATCACGTGATCCAAATCAACTAAACCATAACCGATCATCACGTGAGATGGAGTAGTTTTCAATGGTGAACATCACTATGTTGATCATATCTACTATATGATTCACGCTCGACCTTTCGGTCTCCGTGTTCCGAGGCCATATCTGCATATGCTAGGCTCGTCAAGTTTAACCTGAGTATTCCGCGTGTGCAAAACTGTCTTGCACCCGTTGTAGATGGACGTAGAGCTTATCACACCCGATCATCACGTGGTGTCTGGGCACGACGAACTTTGGCAAAGGTGCATACTCAGAGAGAACACTTCTTGATAATTTTAGTGAGAGATCATCTTAAAATGCTACCGTCAATCAAAGCAAGATAAGATGCATAAAGGATAAACATCACAAGCAATCAATATAAGTGATATGATATGGCCATCATCATCTTGTGCTTGTGATCTCCATCTCCGAAGCACCGTCGTGATCACCATTGTCACCGAAGCGACACCTTGATCTCCATCGTAGCATCGTTGTCGTTACGCCATCTATTGCTTCCACGACTATCGCTACCGCTTAGTGATAAAGTAAAGCAATTACAGGGCGTTTGCATTTCATACAATAAAGCGACAACCATATGGCTCCTGCTAGTTACCGATAACTTCGGTTACAAAACATGATCATCTCATACAATAAAATATAGCATCACGTCTTGACCATATCACATCACAACATGCCCTGCAAAAACAAGTTAGACGTCCACTACTTTGTTGTTGCAAATTTTACGTGGCTGCTACGGGTTAGCAAGAACCGTTCTTACGTACGCATCAAAAACCACAACGATAGTTCGTCAAGTTGGTGCTGTTTTAACCTTCGCAAGGACCAGGTGTAGCCACAGTTGATTCAGCTAAAGTGAGAGAGACAGACACCCGCCAGCCACCTTTAAGCACGAGTGCTCGTAACGGTGAAACCAGTCGCGTGTAAGCGTACACGTAATGTCGGTCCGGGCCGCTTCATCTCACAATACCGCTGAGCCAAAGTATGACATGCTGGTAAGCAGTATGACTTGTATCGCCCACAACTCACTTGTGTTCTACTCGTGCATATAACATCAACGCATAAAACCTAGGCTCTGATACCACTATTGGGGAACGTAGTAATTTCAAAAAATTTCCTACGCACACGCAAGATCGTGGTGATGGCATAGCAACGAGAGGGGAGAGTGTTGTCCATGTACCCTCATAGACCGTAAGCAGAAGCGTTATGACAACGTGGTTGATGTAGTCGTACGTCTTCACGATCCGACCGATCCAAGTACCGAACGTACGACACCTCCGAGTTCACCACACGTTCAGCTCGATGACGATCCCCGGGCTCCGATCCAGCAAAGCTTCGGGGATGAGTTCCGTCAGCACGACGGCGTGGTGACGATGATGATGCTCTACTGGCGCAGGACTTCGCCTAAACTCCGCGACGATATGACCGAGGTGGAATATGGTGGAGGGGGGCACCGCACACGGCTAAGGAACGATCCGTAGATCAACTTGTGTTTCTATGGGGTGCCCCCTGCCCCCATATATAAAGGAGGGAGGGGGGAGGCTGGCCGGCCCTTGTTGGGCGCACCAGAAGGAGGAGTCCTCCTCCTAGTAGGAGTAGGACTCCTCCTTTCCTACTCCTACTAGGAGGGGAAGGAAGGGGGAGAGGAGGGGAAGGAAAGAGGGGGGCGCCGCCCCCCCTCCTAGTCCAATTCGGACCGGAGGAAGAGGGGGCGCGCGGCCCTTCCTGGCCGCCCCTCTCTCTTCCCACCAAGGCCCATGTGGCCCATTAACTCTCCGGGGGGGGGGGGAGGTTCCGGTAACCCTCCGGCACTCCGGTTTTCTCCGAAATCACCCAGAACACTTCCGGTGTCCGAATATAGTCGTCCAATATATCAATCTTTATGTCTCGACCATTTCGAGACTCCTCGTCATGTCCCCGATCTCATCCGGGACTCGGAACTCCTTCGGTACATCAAAACTCATAAACTCATAATATAACTGTCATCGAAACCTTAAGCGTGCGGACCCTACGGGTTCGAGAACTATGTAGACATGACCTAGAACTATTCTTTGTCAATAACCAATAGCGGAACCTGGATGCCCATATTGGCTCCTACATATTCTACGAAGATCTTTATCGGTCAAACCGCATAACAACATACTTTGTTCCCTTTGTCATCGGTATGTTACTTGCCCAAGATTCGATCGTCGGTATCCAATACCTAGTTCAATCTCGTTACCGGCAAGTCTCTTTACTCGTTCTGTAACACATCATCTTATAACTAACTCATTAGTTACAATGTTGGCAAGGCTTAGGTGATGAGTATTACCGAGAGGGCCCAGAGATACATCTGCGACAATCGGAGTGACAAAACCTAATCTCGAATTATGCCAACCCAACATGTACCTTCGGAAACACCTGTAGAGCACCTTTATAATCTCCCAGTTACGTTGTGACGTTTGGTAGCACACAAAGTGTTCTTCCGGTAAACGGGAGTTGCACAATCTGATAGTTGCAGGAACTTTGTATAAGTTATGAAGAAAGCAATAGCAACATACTAAACGATCAAATGCTAGGCTAACGGAATGGGTCATGTCAATCACATCATTCTCCTAATGATGTGATCAAATTAATCAAATGACAACACATGTCTATGGTTAGGAAACATAACCGTCTTTGATTAATGAGCTAGTCAAGTAGAGGCATACTAGTGACTATATGTTTGTCTATGTATTCACACATGTATCATGTTTCCGGTTAATACAATTCTAGCATGAATAATAAACATTTATCATGAAATAAGGAAATAAATAATAACTTTATTATTGCCTCTAGGGCATATTTCCTTCAGTGATGCCATGTTGTATTTGCACATATCGAGCATATTGTGTGTATGTTATTGAAATGCTTGGTATGTGTGGGATCTGACTATCTAGTTGTTTATCCTTAGTAGCCTCTCTTACCGGGAAATGTCTCCTAGTGCTTCCTCTGAGCCATGGTAGCTTGCTACTGCTCCGGAACACTTAGGCTGGCCGGCATGTGTCCTTCTTCGTTCCTGTGTCTGTCCCTTCGGGGAAATGTCACACGATGAATACCGGAGTCCTGTTAGCCCGCTACAGCCCGGTTCACCGGAGTCCTGTTAGCCCAGTGCTACAGCCTGGATTCACTCGCTGATGACTGACACGTTCGATGCTGGGTCATGGATGCCTGTCCCTGTAAGTTTGTGCCACTTTGGGTTTACGACTAGCCATGTCAGCCCGGGCTCCTTATCATATGGATGCTAGCGACACTATCATATACGTGTGCCAAAAGGCGCAAACGGTCCCGGGCAAAGGTAAGGCGACACCCGTGGGAATACCATGCGTGAGGCCGCAAAGTGATATGAGGTGTTACATGCTAGATCGATGTGGCATTGAGTCGGGGTCCCGATAGGGACGCACTATCCGCCTAGAGCATTGGGCCGCCACCGTCTCCAACAAAAGGTTACGTGATCATACTCTTTTTAATCTTTCTCGGATGCACGTCTACTAGTAAAACCCTAATAGGTTTTCCACAATTTATTCCAGTCGTCAAGATTACCTGATCATAGCTCTTATTAATAATTATCTTGTAATCAATCTTGCACACTACACGAACGTCCGAAGAGGTAATACCACAACAAGGGTATCTCTTCCATGAAATAACACGTCACATGTTTATGCAATCCTAAACCCTAGTTGAACTGTCCTAATGTTATGCCTGACCAAAATCGGTAGTGTGCTTATAGTTACATGTAGTTCATATTATTTAAAAAACTCATCCATACCTGCATATAAGATTTTATTTTTATTATACATTTCTCAACATTAAGCTCAAATTAGTTCACCCAGTTTTGCTTCTGTTCCATAGGTACCCGTAAAATGGAAACTACTGTTAAAAGTCCTACTAATGGAGAAAAACACTACTCCAAAATGACCGATGAGGTACATAGTTGACATTTCGTTTGAAAACTGTACGTGCACATACTTCTTTCATACTCGCTAAAATCTAATGCCACTTTGCAGGAACTCTTTGCAAAGCACACCCATATGAAGTTAGCATGCTCACCGTCAAGGTTCGCCATCTTAAACGATACCGGTCTTGGGGGCCTAACCAAGATGCATGAGTTATTAATCTCCGGTGCATTATGTTGATAAGACTAGTAAAGAGCTTTGATAGTGAGACGACATCCATTATCATAGGTAAAAGACCCATTCCTGTCACCGCAGAAGACATGCACCATATATTTGGCCTTGCAATAGAAGGGGAGGATATTGATGAAAAGCTGCAATGCACAGCGGATCCAAATTTGTTTAACACATTTCAACACAATGGGACAATTTCTCTGGCTGACCTCGAGACAGCGATCATAAGTTCCAAAACTCCGTACAATGATTTCCTCGTGCGGGTCGTTCTGTTCGCTATTGATACAATTTTAGCACCAACAACACAATCTTATGTCGATGCAAAATATCTCAAACTTGTTGCGGATATTAAAAGCATTCAGACCTTGAATTGGGGAAGTTTCACACTGAAACACTTGTTCAGGTGCATATACAAATTTAACTATATTGATCAAGTATCTCTACAGGGAAATCTACCTCTGCTCTAGGTTAGTGCGACATCACTAGCTAACACTCTATAATTATTGTTCTTTTGTATATCTCTCTACATTGATGAAGTAATTTATTGTGAATATTTGGTACTGGGAGCACGTGCATTCTGGAAAATTGATGTATTCTACTATACCCCCACCATTGGTCGCACGATGGGACGGATGCACATGCAAAATAAGAATAGAAACTTACAACACAGGAGGTGTTCATAAAGGACTGGTGTGTTTTTAGATTTGAACCTTGTATATATCCGGTTATTTATGTGCTACTACTGATCATTCTACCTGATTCTAAGGTTGTGATGGAAATTTGGGCTCGACAACTAGAGGCCAACAATACAAATGATCCACGAAGCAAAACTTTTGTACATGTGGATGAACTTGCTTCGTCTCGAGCACAATCACAAGGTCAAAATATGAGTAGCCAACAAGTAAGCCCAACAAAGACAATTTTCATTTTCCAAGAGCAGTAAAAGGTCGCATCAAAACTCATTCATTTTGCTTTGTTCCTGACGGGGTGTTATTTCGTTTGCATAGGTGGAAATGATAGTTGCACCCTTGAATACATGTTTTGCTGAACAAGAAAAGAAGATAGACAGACAATTAATGGAATTTCAGCATAGATTTGACGCGAAATTCCTCACCGTGAGCAAAGACTTAATCGACCTTAAGAGTAAATCTGCCGGTAATCGTAGGCTCTCGATGGCCGAGGATGAAATTAAGGACTTAAGGAGCAAACTGACGGTATGTCATGTTGTGCTTTTTTTATTGTTATGAATATATTGCTCCGTATTCATTATTGTTTTAATTGTTACAGGAATTAAAAAATCAAACTACAGTCAGCCGACAATCCGTGTCAGAGAAATCAGGCGTCGAGGTAATAATTATGGCCCACCATGTAAATAATATTAACAAACTAATTATAATTGACCATTTTTTTATTGTAGGAACAAGTCAATGTGTGCATTGAATCCTTTACGGCGACTCCTAAGCTCGACAAATCCACGCCACGTACTTTGACTCCAACACCAAGTGCAGGACATGTCTTGCCGAACAAGGAGGATCCTTGAATCACACCGTTGAAGCCTTTGTTTGATAATGATTACGTGCTCACCGCCGAGGACAAAGAGGCAGCCGTTTTCATCCGGGGAAGCCATGACCTTATTGAAGTAGCTCTAATCAGAGACATTTCCTAAGAGCGAAGCAACTCAAGACAATGAACAATAAAAAATACATCTACGGTGATGTAAGCCCCTTGTACTCCATTGTACATCAACTATTTGAACTGCTGGCACATCATTATATGATTACAAATTTGGCAGGTAATTATGGCGTATGCTCAAGTCAGTGGAGTTGAGACTGATACTACGTCAGTCATATCCCCCACTGAAACCAAAAGGCTTTTAGAATCAAAAGGGGTTATTCCAAGGGGGCATGGAAGTGCGGGGGTTTCTCATGTTAGAAATAAATTTGTAGGACACTGGAAGGTACCCATTTTCCTCACTTTCATATATCGTAATAGATAGTGCAGATGTAATAATTTAGGGGTCCCCCGAACCATAATTGTTACCCATATCTAATTTAACCCGTGGAATGAGTCTGCTTTGACTTTACGGTAGGTGCACATCCCATTGAATGTGGATAATAACCAGTAGATGACAATGGTGTCTAATTTCGACAAAGAAGAGATTCAAATCCTAAACTCCTTGAAAGATCATTTTGACAAGTCCAAGGAAGCTGCTCTTGTAAGCTTTATGTTGCTGCATCTTTACCATCGCATGGCACATGAACTCCCAAATCACCGCAACCCTTTGGAATACTCGTATTATGGTAGGTGGAGTCGATTCAGACCTGCATGGATGAAGCGGTGAAGGATGGGACGTAGTATGCTATCACAACATACCACAACAGAATGACGGGTATGTACGACCTCCTAAATTATTCCTCGCCCGACACGTCCAAGTTTACTAAAACCTAAAATAAACATTACATGCATTCATGTGCGATGTTTACACTTAAGTACATGTTGACATGGAACGGTGATAATTTTACCGAGAATTTCGAGAAGGTCAGTCAAACACTATATTCATTTTGCGAATATCTTATGCCTCAACGTTGTGCTGATATATGTGTCGCTTATCAAATTTAGTCACATATAGAAATTTCCAGCTGGAAAATAGTTTCAAGGGTGCTGCGATCAAATTGCAATGGTCTTCGCCTCGAATCATACAAGTACCCCATAACGGTTAGCGGAAAAGCATGAGTATTTTATTTTATTCACATGTGTCATCATATTAAGGAATGCATCAATGTCCGCTGTATAGAAAGAGCTGTATGAAGTCCATGTTGCAGCGCAACCTAAGGATTCAGAAGACAAAGTCCAAGAAATTATCGGAACTGTTCAGTGCACCAAAACAGACATGCCGAGCTCCCAAATGGATCCCGACACCCCGAGCTCCCCAAAAAAGCGAAGATCACGTGGAAGCCCGAGGAAGGTTGTCAATGAAGTGTAAGCTACAACAACAAAAACTCTTGAAGAGCTGAAACTGAAATTTGATAGCAAGACCAATGCTGAACGTGTGGGTTCGATATCAACATGACCACGCAAGCCATCACAAGCTATATTGAGCCCACTCAACACAACCAAATGGTAGTTTAGGTATGTACCGGGTAGAACTGTAGTTAGCACTTATGATACATTTGTCATTTATGATTTGGTGATCTTACTTTATCAAGCATGCATCGATGAGGCGGTGAAAGATGGCTTGCTAACAACAGCTAAGACCATAAAATTTGCCGACCGTACGAAAGTACGGTATGATAACATACCACAACAAAGCATTCTCTGCTTTTGCAGTACATACTTTTGGAAATCATGAGCATTATCTACTTTTTGCAATTAGGGATACATGCATGCCCAGTCCTTTTGCTTGAACTGTCAGTAGGCCATTATGCTAACCATTTGCATGATGTTCTTTTGGCAATATCCTATACAACCTGAGTGCATCTCAAAAAGTGGCAATAGGTACTTTTGGCAATCATGTGCATGCTACATTTCTAGCAATAAATAATGCATGCTCATTTGTTTTGCTTCAAATGGCAGTATGTACTCTTGGCAAACATTTGTGTTCTCTACTTTTGGCAGCTATTAATACAAGCTTAGTTATAATGGTATAACTGTCCATAGAAATAACTTGAACGTCTTTATTTTGAAACATACCAAATTCAGTTGAAGATATAGCATTAGCATCTTCAGGTAGAGATAGAACATGTACCATATATCACCATAGTGGAGGTATTAGGCAATGTTGACCGCAATGCGCTTAGGGTAGGTGCTTACAAGATAAATAATGGTTTAATGAAGGAATGACGCTTATTAGTATAGGGTAGACGCTTAATTAGGAGCCTATCATGTACAAATTAGCACTGCTACTACAGAAATCCACGTTTATTATTGTTCGCATGTACCTAAGCACGTAGAATTGAAAGTTGGGCATTAACAGAAATGAGCAATGTAGTACAAAACACTTAAACATAGCTTAGTAAACAGTTGCAACCCAAAAGATAAACCGATCCATAAGTTTAAGCAGTACGGTGGGGCAGAAGTATCACACGATAACCATAACATAAAAATAGTCTAAAGTAGGGTGGGCCAGCAGCAACAACAATGCAGCGCATCAGATCCTCGGCATCTTGGGCAGACGAGGAGGCCTTGTAAGGTAGAGCGGTAGATGCCCCTTCGCGTACTTCCTGAGGAGGGCACCAAAGGCATCATGTTTAGCCCGGATGTGGGGCTTGCAGTTCCTCCCATAACCACGGCTGATAACGGTGCCATGCATGATCAGGGTGTCGTAGTCGTTCTTGATCCCCGCACAGGAAAGGGGCATGCTATGTTGCCATAGAGTCTGTTGGAGCCGCCGCGGTACGGGATTTCCCCATTCTGCAGCCTCCTGAGGACGTAGCGGCTCTTACTGTCCCTGCTCTCCTTACTATCATCCATGTCTTCATCATCTTCCTGTGTATTGGTTGATCCACAGATAAGTCAGATTAGGAATACTGAAATATAGCATTTCATAAGAGTATCAAGTACATTCTGAAAGTAGGAATACAAAAATATGATCAATCAGATGATTGACACAACATGTACCTCATGTATTGCAATATATGTTGATGTATTATTTGTTTTCTTTCTTGTTCTTCTTTCTTTGCTTTGCATGCGTAGTTATTCTCCCCTCTAAAGAACTACTCCTATTTGTACAATCTAAGTTGGCAATTAACTAAAGGGTTCAGGTTTTAGGGTTGGACAAATCCTTTTACTGCATCCAAGCACATATTTTATTTCATACTGAAAACAGATAATTCCAAAAACAGGATCATTTCTTACCATTTCTTGCAAAAATATTTGTATGATCTGGTTTTATCATAAAGGGATACCAGACATTAGCTAATTTAAGGATATTCAAACTAGATGAGTACATACTACAAAGTAAAACTACCGCATCAACAAGGTAAAGATTGCCCTCACTTGATATTTTGAAGACAACAAAACATATGAATCATGTCGTGAATTATGTATAAAAAAGAGAAATTTTGGATTGAGGTACATCGGGTGCAAAAATAAGAAATTATGGATTTAATTACTCATCCTTGTTGCTAAGAATTACGCAGGGTGCATACATTATAAACTCTGCAATGAATTACTGATCTTTATTAAAGAAGTACTGATTGCAACCAGAAAATGTCTTCATAATATAGCTATACGGCTTCATGATTTTCATCAAATAAACTAGTTTTTCTAACAACTAAATAAATGTACTATTTACTAGGTCTCAACAGATTTAGTAATAAGATTGAAAATAAGATGCATAATCCACTTCATTATAGGGAAATCATGAAGCAGATAGAAAAAGTTTGCACTGTTAAGGTATGGAAGATTCTAGAAGAAAGGAGAAAGATAGTGCTATCAGCTTTGTGCATAGGGAGCATTGATTAAGCTTAGTAATGGAATATTCTATATAGTAAGAATGCAAGAGAAAATCTTGTTGCTAGAAATATACTGTTGCATGGACTTGGCATGCATGATTACTGATGTGGCATAGTTTCCTGGATTGATTTCTGCAAGAGAAGAACAAATGGATGTTTGTTGTTAATGGCAGGCAGTGGACCTAAATTGTTACTACATGCATCACTAGTGATCACATGCATGACTTGATGATGTGTCACAGTTTCATGCATACCAAAACCAGATAATGGGTTGCCACTATTGAAGAACGGAGCACAGTTTCATGAATAGCAAAACCAGATAATGGGTTAACACAATTGAGGAACAGAGCATAGTTGTAACAGGGTTCTACTGATTTAAACACTTCATCATTAATACTCTTCTTGGTACTAGCGAGGCACACGTGCATTGGACGTGAAAGCAATAGCTAATGTTAGTTATTTCAGAGGCATTTTACATTGCTATGCTATTGTAGCAATGGAGTTTTTTTGTGTGTGTTTTCTTTAATAAAGTGATAATTTTTGTGCATATTGTGCATTTAGATTCACAAAGTTAAAAAGCATTAGCAATTCACTTAGAAGAAAAGAGTTTGCGGTGTTAAAGTATCGAAGAATCTTGAACAATGGAGAAACATAGTGCTATGAGGTTTGCTCATAGGGAGCATTGTGCTTAAGCATAGAAATGGAATATTCTAGATAGTCCGCATGCTTGGAATTTTTGTTTTGCATTAAATAAGATATTGAATGGACAATAATGCTAGGATTTGCCATCTGTCTACCGTTGGATTGGCTTCATCCAACAGCAAATATTCAAAGTTGCTTCCACAGTAATTATTACAACTACATATTTTAAAAGTTACCATTTATAGAAGCTCAAGCACCCTTGCTAAATATTTATTGTTGCATGTCAACTTTTCATGTAATTATTACAACTACATAGCAGGCATATTAATCATTGATCCTCTTGTTGACTATCATGAAATAAACAAATTTGTAGGAAATTTTTCATCCACTCTAACCTCTTTGAAAGAATCCTACGTTTTTCCTATGCACAATCAAACACTCATACAATCCTGTAGGGTTCATGATGACATGCTACTCTAATCCCACATTTTCCCTATTCCCGCGTTTTGGAAATCCTACGAATCAAAGAGGTGATACCTAACAAATCCACCGTTTTGTACATCAAAATTGATTCATAATCAGTTTCTAAATCATATTCTTAGTCATCTTCACAAAATACTTGCACACACAGAGGGATTTTAGGCCTCCATGACTACTGTTCCATGCCAACTTCCAGATTGAAGGGGTCTCCTTCCAAATCTACCAAACAACTAGTACTAATCCTAACCCTAAGGGAGAGATCTACAAACATAACCCATCTAGACGAAATCTAATCCATGTTTCATGCAATTTAGGAGAAAATCCCATGGGAGAAAACCCCAGAAACAGAGTAGGAGAAAAGAACATAACAGAGTAGTACCTCCGGGAGCTTGTCATTGACCTCCTCCTCGAACTCGATGGCCTCATCCTTGACTTCCTGAGCGGCGACCTCGGCCTCCTCCTAGTAGTACTTCTCGATGAACTCGTACTGCTCGCACTTTCGCTTGGGCGTCTGCTCCTCCAGATCCATCGCCACCTCCTCATCGACCTGATCCCCGACCGTAGGCTAGATCGCTGTGACGGTGGCCGGAGTAGTGGCAGCAAATAGGGCACCGCCTCGTATCGCCGCAACGGCGCCCTCGGCTGCGCCAACCACGGTGGCAATGACCACAAGAGGCTTGTCCAGTGCTTGTATGACTGCATCCTTCTCCACTACCACGGCTTCACGGGTGGCCTCCATCTTCCAATGACGAATGGGCAAGGGAGGTGGTTGCTGGCTTGTAGGAGGTATGGTTCCAGGGGAGAGGAGAGGGTTTTTGCCGTTTTGGGGAAGAAAAGCAGTAGGGGTGGGGGAGTGGGGGAGACGGGGGTGGGGAAGGTGACCTTTATTTGGAGTGTGGGTGGACGTTTGGAGTTACCAAGGCTAGACGTGTGGCATCGTGCGCTCCTGCACGCCCCCACCACTTTCCTTTTTTTGTCATGAATTTATTTTTTGACCTATGCTAGAGCACAGAAGGTGGGATACTTACATATTTTGATCTTGTATAGGGACATTATATATTAAAAAATAAACAAAAAAATGTAAAACCTTGAACCTAGTAATATTTGTGTAAGATACCATGTGTGCAAAATTAGTGGTGATTTGGAGGAGGTTAAAAAAATCACCATTGTAGAAAGGTGAATTTTCCCACCACCTCCAAATCACCCTGATTTTGTTTTACATGCTCAAGTAGATGTGCCAAACATGGCTATGAAAGAAATTTTAAAAAAATGTATCCTATAATGCCCCTTAAGGTGTAGATTGATGTTTTGATCAGTCATTCTAAAGAAGAGTATAAATTCAAAAAAAACTAAAAAATTGTAAAACCATGAAAACCTACCTATGGTTGTGTAAGATATCAAGTTTGCAAAATTATAGGTGATTTAGAGGAGGTCAAACAAATCACTGTTAAGCACGAGAGACCATTTAAGCCTGTTTTTGTAGAAAATGTGATTTTTCCTACCACCTCCAAATCACCCTAAATTTGTTCTACATGCTCAAATAGATGTGCCAAACATGGCTATGAAAGAAATTAAAAATTGTATCCTGCAATGCCCCTTAAGGTATAGACCGATATTTTGATCAGTCATTCTACAGGGCAGTATAAATTCATTTTTTTATAAAATCTTGAAAACATAGCTATGTTTGTGTAAGATATCAAGTGTGCAAAATTAGAGGTGATTTAGAGGAGGTCGAGAAAATCACGGTTAACATGAGGGACCATTTGGTCTGACTTAAGCCAGTTTTTGTAGAAAAGGTGATTTTTCCCACCATGTCCAAATCACCCCAAATTGGTTATACATTGTCAAATATATGTGCCAAACATGGATGAAAGAAATTTGAAAAAAAGTATCCTACAATGCCCCCTTAAAGTATAGACTGATGTTTTGCTCAGTAATTCTACAGGGCGGTATAAATTCAAAAACAAATTAGGAAATAGTAAAACCATCAAAACCTAGCTATGTTTGTGTAATATATCAAGTGTGCAAAATTAGAGGTGACTTAGACGAGGTCGAGAAAATCAAGGTTAAACACGAGGGGCCATTTGGTCACTTGAGCCAGTTTTTGTAGAAAGGTGATTTTTCCCACCACCTCCAAATCACCCCAAATTTGTTCTACATGCTCAAATAGATGTGCCAAACATGGCTATGAAAGAAATTTGAAAAAAATGCATCATACAATGCTCCCTTAAGGTATAGACCGATATTTTGATCAGTCATTCTACAGGGCAGTACAAATTCAAAAAAATTTGTAAAACCTTGAAAACCTAGCTATGTTTGTGTAAGATATGATGCAAAATTTTAGGTGATTTATAGGTCTAAAAAATCATGCTTACACATGAGGGACCATTTGGTCTCACTTAAGTCAGTTTTTGTAGAAAAGGTGTTTTTTCCCACCACTTCCAAATCACCCCATTTTTTCTGGCATGAGCTCTTTCATAAGCACAGAAAGAATATGACCGTTTTCCATTTTCAATATTTTTATATATTTCATACTAGCTTGGTGTAAGTCTGGTACATACCTTCTACTTTACCTCAAGGGGACAGTGAAAACTCTATTTCAGTTGAAATTTCTTTCATAATCATGTGTATTACATGTAAGTGAGCATGTATAAAAATGAGGAGGTTATTTGAAGAAGGTAAAAAAATTGACATGTGACATATGCAAAAAATAAAATAAAAAGTTAAAAATGCCCGCCTACTAGTTAGATAATTCACAGAACACGTCCTGCATACGACTAGAAACCCAATAACATTTGTGCCAGGACGTAGGCCCGTGTTTCATTAATGACTGTGCTAGTAGGTCCCATGGGGTAGAGAGGGACAAGGTTGCGCTGTATGATTTAGAGAGAAACTTGGGAGGGAGCTGTCAGTAGGGTATATAAACCGGTGCGAGCTCCTCTTGCTTGGCGAGGTGGGACTAAACTCCCACCCCACTCGATTGTACCCGCCACGGCTCTGGCTTGGGCCCAATTCGGGTGGGCTGACCTAGGCTAGCCTCACCCGCGCTCTAGCTTGGGCCCAATTATTTTCTGTTCTTTATTGTCTTTGTTTCACTTATTAATTCCAATATTTCTTTTGTTTCATATATTTACAGTATTTAAAATCAAATATTTTTTTATTTCTTTTGACAATTTTAAAATCCAAAAATGAAATAAAAAAGTTGTGTTATATTTCACTTCTTCATTGTAATAGTTCTTTTCTATTCGAAATATTTTTACATCAAATCTCTTTGTCTCTTTTATTTCTTCTGACAGTTTTTAAATTCAAAAATGTAAGTTAATATGTTTTATTTTATTTCATTTCTTAATTCACAGAATTCTTCTATGCTAACTACTACAAGGATATGAGAATGCATATTACTAAAAGTTGATGTTTGAAATTCACAGAATACTTATATGCTAACTACTGCAAGGATATTAGATTCAAAACACAAAAGAATCTCTAAGTTAAGAAAACTACAAACATAAGCTACTGACAGAAACATAGAAACTGCTGATGTAAGGAAAAAGATCCATCCCTCCCACCCACCTAGCAGCTCATGCAAAAAGTACAAATCGAGCAAGAGCGCTACACAAGAACCAGTTGTTAGTGCACTACATATTACATGACCCAAATAGACAAGACAGAAAAAAAGCAGAACATGCTTTTCTCTAGCAAGAGATTCTCTTCAGATGCTTCCAGCCTCAAGGAGGAACGAGCGTTGGCGTGCCTATCCTCCATGCACGCGCAGTACATCTAAAGATCTTCCCCGCAAGATGGTCTAAACTTCTCTTACACCCACCGTCATTCGCCTTATTTTTTCTTGGTTTTTCTGCAACACATCCCAATCATACGATACACAGTGAGTAACAAAACAACTACATGAGAAAATCACAACATTACTGACATCCCTAGGTTTGAAATTTTGGAACAAAAAATTGTGGCCTAAGATGTTAGTTGCCTTATCTCATGATTTGTTATACTACCATCAACGGCATAAACATTGACAATTATATTGATTCTTATTTGACATATATCATTACTATAATGTGGATTTGAACTTATATGGTATGCATTAGTACATACGTGATTTACGCGAAATTGCACTAGTGAAATATTTCAGTGTCTTCCTGTCTCTACTGTTCAGTGTCTGCCATTGTGTACTGAAACTAAAATATTTCAGTGTCTACCTGAATCTACTAAAATATTTCAGAGTGTACTAATGAGTACTGAAACTGCACTAATGAAATAATTCAGTGTCTAGCAGTTTGTACTAAAATGAAATTACTGAAATATTTCAGTGTCTACCAGTTTGTACTAAAATTGAGCTACTAAAATATTTCAGTGGCTAGTAGTTTGTACTAAAATTGAACTACTGGAATATTTCAGTGTCTAGCAGTTTGTACTAATATTGAACTACTAAAATATTTCAGTGTCTACAACTGTCTACTGAACTTGCAATAATGAAATACTTCAGTGTCTACCGAGAGTCTATCACTCTAAAACTGTGTACTAAACTTGTCTGGAGGCACTTCTCGCCACCATCTTATCATACAACCAAAATGTTGCAAGTACAATTTACACAGATTTCATCACATAATTTGAAAAAAACTCTTGAGGTGATAGACAAATTTTTCGATCATGGATAGCACTCCAGTACATCAAAACATAGCAAGTGAACATGGCAATTCTATAGGCCTAGACTCATTCTAGCCTTGTCAATCAAACTAAGCTGCCATCCAGAGGCTATGGATTCAACTACATAGGTAGCAAGAACATATTGCAGAGAATCAAATTAACCAAGTGGCGAGTAATGATTTACAAATCAGGAAGCTTACCCTAAACATAGCTACTGCCACTGTTCAGACAAGGAAAGTGGTGAGGGAAGCGTGGAGAACGGCGGGGAAGCGAGGTCGCGACCACTGTCCTCCTGCTCTTGCTCTTCGGAGTCTCCGGTGACTCAGTTGGAGGTTGCACAATCTGCAACAGCACCTCGTGCAGGGTGGCTTCCTGACCTAGTGGATGCTCTACCGTAGATCTGAACGCCCACTACCAATGCATGACCCACTCGTTGGGAGAAGCCATCTGCTCCATCACCCAGAGGAGGATCTCGATCTTCTGCATCAGTTCTGCGTGCGGGGGGGGGGGGGGAGCTTTTTCCTCTCCTTCTTCGTCATTTCCTTGAGAGTGTCCATTGCCGTCTAGGACAACTGCCTTGTGTTGTCAAACCAAGAACAGATCTCCCTCAATCTGGCCATCTTGACCTGGTCACCATCGGCGATCTGCACGAAGTCGCCAAGAGTTAATCAACCTTATGAGTAAATCTGCCAGTAATCCTCAGCTCTCGATGGCCGAAGATGAAGTTAAGGACTTAAGGAGGGAACTTAAGGTATGTCATGTTGTGCATTTTTTATTGTTATGAATATGTTCCTCCGTATTCATTATTGTTTTAGTTGTTACAGGAAATAAAAAACCAAAGTAAAGTCAGCCGACAATCCATGTCAGAGAAGCAAGCGTCGAGGTAATAATTATGGCCCACCATGTAAGTGCTATTAACAAACTAATTATAATTGAGCATTTTTTTATTGTAGGAAAAAGTCAATGTGCGCAGTGAATCCTTCACGGTAACTCCTAAGTTCGACGCATCCACGCCACATACTTCGACTCCAACACCAAGTGTGAGACACGTCCTGCCAAACAAGGAGGGTCCTTGAATCACACCGTTGAAGACTCTGTTTGATAATGATTACGTGCTCACCGCTGAGGACAAAGAGGCAACCGTATTCATCCGGGGAACCCACCACCCTGTTGAAGTAGCTCTAATTGGAGACATTCCCCTAAGAGCGGAACAACTCAAGCCAATTTACAATAAAAAATACATCTACGGTGATGTAAGCCCCTTGTACTCCATTGTACATCAACTATTTGAACTGCTGGCACATCATTATATAATTAAAAATTTGGCAGGTTATTATGGCGTATGCTCACATCAGCGGAGTTGAGACTTATACTGAAGTGCAAGCTTCAAAAACAAAAACTCTTGAAGGGCTGAAACTGAAATTTGATAGCAAGAACTTTGCTAAACATGTGGGTTCAATATCAAGACAACCACGCAAGCCATCACAAGCTATATTGAGCCCATTCAAGACAACCAAATGGTAGTTTTGGTATGTACTGGGTAGCATTGTAGTTAGCACTCATGATACATTTGTCATTTATGATTTGGTGATCTTATTTTATCAAGTGTGCATCGACAAGGCGGTGAAAGATGGCTTGATAACAATAGATAAGACAATAAAATTTGCCAACCATACGAAAGTACGGTATGATAACATACCACAATAGAGCATTCTCTGCTTTTGCAGTACATACTTTTGGCAATCATGAGCATTATCTACTTTTGGCAATTAGGGATACATGGCCAGTTCTTTAGCTTGAACTACCAATAGGTCATTGTGCCAATCATTTGCATGATGTACTTTTGGCAATATCTTATACAACCTGAGTGCATAGCAAAAAGTGGCAATAGGTACTTTTGGCAATCATGTGCATGCTACATTTCTAGCAATAACTAATGGATGCTCATTTGTTTGGCTTCAAATGGCAGTATGGTCTCGTGGCAAACATTTGTGTGCTCTACTTTGGAAGCTATTAATACAAGCTCAGTTATAATGGTATAACTGTCCATAGAAATAACTTGAACATTTGTGTGCTCTACTTTGGCAGCTATTAATACAAGCTCCGATCACCTCGGCCACTACCTCTCTCATTGGTCATGCCTCAAGTGCCATCGACCTCCGCACACCAAATCTCTTGCAGATCTAAATTTCAAGGAAGGCCATGCGTTTGAGGAGCACATATGAAATACTCTTCAATTGTCAATACACCAGCGGCTAAGGGCTTCGTGAACTTTTCCTTGTTGCGGAATTCACTAGACCTAGGACAGAGTCGGTTCATACAATCCTATTATCTTTTTTTCAAGGAAGGGCTTCTCTATTCAATGTCGGAGACCAAGAGTAATCTGTTTAGCTTCTCGGCTTCCTCCATGGTTGTGGGGTTTGTGATCTACAATGAAGGTAATATTTCCATACTTGCATGCAACTTGAGTTTTTCTCCTCCGGTGACCTGGTGGTGCCAAGCCCAGGAAGGTGATTTATCAGCAGGTTCATGAGCAAGAAGAAGGGTGGACTCTTATTACCCGATAAAGAAAGTCAAATTCTTATGCTGCTGTGTTAAGAGCTCCAAGGATCTATGATCGTAACCATTCCAATTCCAATAGTTTTTCTCCAAATTCGGCTAACAATATTGAAGTTGGATCACATTCTATGACAAAGGGCAGTTACTTCTATATTCAATACATTAAATCCATCAATTGTGGCACCTCGGCTCAAAGCGACTGGTTTACCTTGCATTGCCAACCCAGAGATCATGTCTTCTGGCAACACACAAAATCTTGGTACAGAAATCATCGCTTTATTGAAACTAGCGGAAGCATAGTGTGACATTACATCAAGTAGCGAGGCCAAGCAGCAACCCTCGGTGTGGCTGAACAATATGTACATTATTTAGTGAACATAAAGGGGCCTCGAGCACGACATCTACACGGCAGCAGAACAAAGATGTAGCGGGACTCCATAGCACAGGGACACCGATGTGGACACGGCCTAGACACGGCAACACTCCGATCCAGTTAGACTTTCCTAAAATTTGGCATAACATGCCAGGTCAGTACATTGATTGTACCTGCAAGCTCACAACAAATAGAACCATAATGACAAACAATGTCATGACATTTAATCAAGTTAAATGCAGACATAAACATGCTACTCATGCAGTGAAACCAAACTTGTGCATTGAGTCACTCGGACTCTATCTTATTAACAGGTTGCCTCGCAACCGAACAGTGATCACGAGGATCACGAATGGAACCATACATGGTTCAATGGGTTACCTCGTAACCAAACAGTGATTACTCCCAGATCACAAGTGATACCACAACAGTCAGTCTTATTGACATCATCATGATTCAATCAGTGCAATGCAAATAACTTAGTGTGCAAGATTTCTTTATGAAAGTTGATCCATGGTGTGACTTACTTACGAACTGGGCCGTTATCCGTGGGCTCGGCTATCGATAGATTAATACACCATGCAGAGGTAGCACACTTTACCCACACATGGGAACCCATGGCCTCGCACTCCCATTCGGGTGGACCAACGACATTCCGATAGAACTCTCCCATTGCCATGCACTCTTATGGCCACTCCGACCAACTCCCCACTGGGATTAGTCATGGGTGACCGAGCCTACCAAAGGCAAAACAACCACCATCGTGGCAAATAAATAGTCCCAAACAGGGAAAAGATACCATAACAACAACAGGTCCACAAGGTTATGTCTGCTTACGGGGCCAGGGTAACACATGCCCATAACCCTCCCTGGTTGGAGGTACCGACAAAAGGCATGACAATGAGACGACTAACAGCCTCCCCATACTAAGGCAAACGTGGTTTCACCTGGCAGTCCGATTCAGTGGCACCATGACCCGACCAACTTTATGTTCAAGTTCAATTATCATCATGTTTAACTTGAAAATAGAAATGCTCGAGTCACTATATGCCACGCTTATGCAACAATACATCATGCATCACATATGACTTAAAAATAACAGATCAACCTTATTCAAAGTTCTACCTGCACAAACTCAACTTTCAACATTTCTGGTCCTTTCTTACTGGTTATTTCTACTCATTACTTTAGTTGGCATTTATCAAGTAAAACTCATTTTGCATATAGGAAAAATAATATCGATGATCATATTATCATAGCCATGACAAACTTACTTAGATCAACTACTCAAGCTAGATCTCACTAGTTCATTTCTATTAACTAATCATTTTGATCATGACAAACTAAATAACAGAAGCATCATTTATTTTAATACTATATGCAATGAATATAATATAAATTCAAGTAGAAAATCATGGATATTGCAAAGACACCATGACAATGTTGTTGTAGCTTGCCTTCATGCAGAGGAGCTTCACACTCCTCCTGGATGCCTTCAAGACAAGCTTCACCTTCTGAAAATAAATCAAATGACAAAAACAAAATATCAAGATCACTTCTAAAAATTGCCAGAAATTCTAGACAGTAGAGAAAAATCCCATCTTGGGTGTGCTGCTAGGATTTTCCAGTAAGAACAGAATGCAAAAAACAATCAACTCATTTGGACTTGTAGAAGAAAATTTACAGCTAGTCAAATTTCTGGTCAAATTTGAACTAAATTTGAATTAAAAGAAAAACCAGAGGGGGTGACGTCGAAGGCGTAAACCGGCTGGGTGCCACCACTCATACCGCTTCAGGCGCTGCCTGAGTGGATGACAGTGGGCCCCAGCGGTCAGGTCGGAGGGGGAGGGGAAGAGAAGCAGAGTCGGGCGGCGTGGTGACGGCGCTTTCTTCGGCGAGGAGTGCCCAACGACGAGATCTAAGAGGATAGGGTTGTAGAGGAGATCGAGGCGCAGCTGCCCGTACCCGTAGCGTGGCTAGGGGTGGCCGGACGAGGTCGGAATGGAGCTCTCCAGCGGTGGCAGCGGGCGGAGCTCGTTGAAGATGGTGGTTCCGGCGAAGAAGGGCCAGTCCAATAGCTCCAATGGCAGAAGCACACACCAGTGGATCACCACGAACATGTCGGAGTGGTCAGCCGGAGTGGTCAGTGGAGCTCGAGCGGCTTTGGAGAGGGAGGGGGCGGAGGACGGGGATCACCGGCGAGCTCGGGGCGGGGACGGCGGCCAGAGGCCTGCCCGGCCGGGCTGCGTCTTCCTACGGTGGTGTGGAAGTGTGCTGAGTTTTTGTGCAGAGAGAAACGAGCTCAGGGGAGCTCTATTTATAGGCGAGGCTGAGGCGGGGATCGAGAGCTCGTCGGAGCTCTATGGAGTGTTGCCCGGCGATGAATGACGTCATTGAGAGGGGGAGAAGACACCGGAGATCACGCGGGGGCTGTAGACGAGCTGTGACAAGCATAGGAGCGCGGTACGCGACGAGCATAGGGACACAGGCACACTGTTGCCCTGGTAGCGCCGTGCTCATGCTCGCTGTGGCGAGCTCCGGCATCGGCGAGCACCAGGGTGGAGTTATGGAGGTGTAAACAAGGATGGGGGCACGATTTGGCAAGGTGCGACAGCTGGGGCAGCGAGCACACGCAAAACAGAGGCGCTGGCGTACCATAGAGCTCGTCGGCCGCATGCCAACCCCCTTGGACGAACGTAGTCACCGCGTGAACTTTTGGACCTGCCTGAGCTAAGCGCAAACACCATGTCTAACAGGTAGTCCTTAGTGGTTTTGTTGTTTTGCACAGTTGGCTTGGTCACAGGTGAACTGTGGGAGTGGCTTTCTTCTTGGCAAGTTTCTAGACAGAAACTTGTGAGCTTCACTAAGAAAAATTTAGTAAGAACTCAGGGTTGTGCTTTGGGGTTTAGCAATCTCTTAGGAGGGTAATCAAGCTCAAAAAATATCAGCCCCAAAATATCAAGCAAAAATATACTTGCTGTGCCTAGTGATCATTCTGTCCAGAACAGAAATGATTTACTGTAGAAAAAATATTCACAAAAGTTATGCAATATTTTTGCTCAGGAAGGTGCCCTAGGGTTCAAAGAATATTTGTGAATTTATTCAGGATTTTAGGAGCAAGAAAACTAGGGGTTGCTTTGGAGCATACTTCTCTGAAGTGATTTTTAGGGAAGAAAATGAATAGTTTTCTTTTATGAAAAATATTCCTTGGGCTTTTGTTGGAGTTTTTCAGAGAAGGAAAGGTGAGTTAGAGGTGGATGGGTCACTTGGGTGAAAATCAAGGGTATGCCCAAGTGTTCAAGTCCATTTGAATTGATTCAAAACTCCAAATCCAAAGCAAAGGCAAAAAGAAAGTCTGGGAAAAGAGAGAAGGCAAATCCAGGCCGTCACAAACCTCCCCCACTTAAGATGAATCTCATCCTCAAGATTAGCTTGCTTGGGAAAACAATTCTGGGTTGGTTGTCCTTAGAAATTCCTCTCTTTCCTAGGTTGCTTCTTCTTCAGTGTGATGCTCCCACTGGACTTTGTAAAACTTGATCGCTTTGCTGTGTGTGACCCTTTGTGCCTCATCCAAGATTCTGAACGGTCTCTCCTCATAACTTAAATCTTTGGCAAGCTCAATTTCTGACATGTCAGCCCTCTTCTCGGGTGGTGAAATACACCTTCTCAGTTGTGATACGTGGAACACGTTGTGTACTTACGACAATTCTGGTGGCAATTCCATCTGATAAGCAACTGTGCCAACTCGTGTCATGACCGGGAATGGACCAATATATCTTGGTGCCAATTTGCCTCAGGTCTGAAATATCTTGATTCCCTTCATGGGTGTGACTCGGAGATACACGTGTTCACCAAGTTCAAAACTGACTTGCAGATGTTTGGCATCATAATAACTTTTCTGTCGTGACTTAGCCATCTGTAGTCCATATCAAATTTCCCTGACTTGTTTCTTTGCCTCCAATATCAGATCAGTACCGAAGATACGTCTGTCTCCGGTTTGAGACCAATTTAATGGAGTGCGGCACTTACGGCCGTACAAAGCCTCAAAGGATGACATTTTCAGACTGGTTTGAAAAGTGTTGTTGTATGAGAATTCCGCATACGGTAGACAATCTTCCCATTTGGGTCCATGGGCTAAGGCACATGCCCGAAGCATATATTCAAGGATTTGATTTACCCGCTCAGACTGACCGTCTGTCTGTGGATGATAGGCAGTGCTATATTTGAGAGTGGTCCCCAAAGCTTGATGGAGCCGAGACCAAAATGCGGAGATAAACAATGAACCTCGGTCCAAAGTGATTGTTTTTGGCACAACATGCAGACTGACAATCCGGGATACATATAACTGTGCAAGTTGATCAACGCGAAATGTGGTGTGGATGTGAATAAAGTGAGCCACTTTAGTCAGCGTGTGCACTATGACCCATATAGCATCATTGCCTTGGTGAGTCCTGGGTAGACCGGTGATAAAGTCCGTGCAGACATCGTCCCATTTCCAATGCGAGACGGGTAGAGATTGGAGAAGTCCGGCGGGTTTTTGGTGTTCCGCCTTTACTTTGTTGCAGATGTCACAACAAGCGACAAAATATGCAATGTCCCTTTTCATTCCATCCCACCAAAATATCTGTCGAAGGGCTTTGTACATTTTGGTGCCACCTGGGTGTATCGAATATGAGGACACGTGTGCTTCTGCCAAAATTTTCTTTCTCAACACTGCTTGCTCAGGTACGCATATCCTTCCATGGAACCTAAGTGTACCCATTGCGTCCTTCAAGAAATCCTGAGTCATGCCTTCGCACAGACATTTGAGATATCCTTGCAGAATCTTGTCGTCAGCCTGTGCCATGCGAATCTCCTCTTCTAGAGTAGGAGTTACTTCCGAAATATTCGCAGGACCGGCATTTACAATTACCAAGCTGAGCTGAGCGATCTCTTGCTGGAGTTCTGGAGGCAAAGATTCCAGCATGTCGTTTAAACTGGTAGGTTTGCGACTAAGGGCATCAGCCACCACATTGGCTTTTCCCGGATGGTAATTTATTCCTAGATCATAGTCATTGACCAACTCAAGCCATCTTCACTGTCGAAGGTTTAAGTCTGGCTGGGTAAATACATATTTGAGACTCTTGTGGTCGGTAAATATTTGACATCTTTTTCCAATGAGGTAATGTCTCCAAATCTTTAGGGAGTGCACAATAGCGGCAAGTTCCAAATCATATGTAGGATAATTTCCTTCATGAGGTTGTAGCTGGCGAGATGCGTAAGCTACCACCTTGCCGTCTTGCATAAGTACGCACCCAATACCCTTTCTGGATGCGTCACAATACACATCAAAGCTGCGGTAAATGTCTGGAAGAGTCAGTACTGGTGCTGCTGTTAATCTGGTTTTCAACTCGTTAAAGCTCTCCTCACAATCCTAGGTCCATTTAAACTTCTTGTCTTTATTGAGGAGTTCTATCATTGGCTTGGCAATTTTGGAGAATCCTTCTATGAACCGATGGTAATACTCGACTAATCCAAGAAAACTCTGGATTTCGGATATCGTCATGGGTGCTTCCCAATCAAGCACATCTTTCACTTTGATGGGATCCACTGAGATACCTTCTGCTGATAGAACATGCCCCAGAAATCTGACTTGTTTGAGCAAAACTCACACTTGCTGAATTTTGCCGACTACTGATGGGCACAAAATCTCTGTAAGACTGCTTGGAGGTGTTCATTGTGTTCTTCGTCACCTTTGGAGTATATGAGAATATCATCGATGAAAACCACCACAAACTTATCCAAGAATTCCATGAACACCTTATTCATCATATGCATGAAAAAGGCGGGGGGCATTTGTGAGACCGAAGGATATCACTGTATTTCATAGAGACCGTAACAGGTAGTGAACGCGGTCTTCGGAATATATTCCTTCTTGATCTTCAGTTGATGATATCCGGTCCTTAAATCAATCTTGGAAAATACTTTTGCACCAATAAGCTGATCGATCAAATCATCAATCCTTGGTAGCGGGTATTTGTTCTTGATGGTGACACGTTCAACTATCGGAAGTCCACACACATTTTGAGACCACCGTCTTTCTTGTCTACAAATATTGCTGGTGATCCCCAAGGTGACGAGCTTAGGCGGATATATCCTTTCTGCAGCATCTCATCCAACTGCTTCTTTAATTCCACGAGTTTGGAGGAAGGCATCCAATAATACTTTTTGTAAAACGGTGCAGTCCTAGGTACAAGATCAATTGCAAACTCAAGCTCTCTGTTTGGAAGCATTCCGGGCAATTCCTCAGGTAATACATCGGGAAATTCACTGACCACAGGAATTAGGTCCAATTCTTCAGCTCCTGCAGTGAAGACCATCTCTCTTTGGGGTATGCCTTTGCAGGCATAAAATTTTATGGATCGCCCTTCTTGATTTGTTAGGGTGACTTCTCGGGTCGCACAATTTATTGAGTCAACCAGTTCATTCCCAAAATAACATCTAGCTTGGTAGACTCAATGACTATCAAAGTGGTTGGAAAACAGACTCCCTTGATATCAATTTCCAAATTTTTGCATACCAGATTGCTTCTGTGCATGGATCCCGGGGATTGAACCAGCATACTTTTTCCCAAAAGCGAGCAAGGAAATTTGTTTTGGGCAATGAAACTCCGAGAAATAAAAGAGTGGGAAGCCCCAGAGTCAAATAAAATTATTGCAGGTATTTTATTAACGAGAAACATACCAATGATGACTTCGGGGTTTTCTAGGGCTTCATCTGCGGAGAGGTTATGTACTTGCCCTTGGATGATCTTCTGGGTATGATATGGCCCCATGTGATTGACTTGCGGCCGGAACGGAGCATTTGACTTCTTGGGACACATCCTGGCATAATGTATGGTCAGGCCACAATTAAAGCAGACGTTGTTGCGCTGACGCTCCTCGTGCACTGGGCTGGTCATGACATTCTTGACTTGAGTAGTGGTCTTGTTCACATTCTGCTGCCAATTTGGTTTATACTCCACTTGAGTATGTTGCCAGGTACGGGCCTTCTGTATGGGCTGTCCACCCTTCTTTGGCTCAAATTTACGCTTGTGGTCATTATTTGCGGGTCGGTTGTCTTGCACAGGATTGCACTCTCTTTCTGCAATGAGGTCCTTGTTCACAAGAGACTGAAAATCTAGAAAGTCGAGCATGCAAAGAGCATTCCTAAGGTGTTGATTTAATCCTCCAAGGAACCTGTCAATCTTCCTTTCTTCCGCGGCCACATCATAGAGGGAATAACAGGCCAGATGGTTGAACTTGTGCAAATATTCTCTTACTGACAGACTTCCTTGAGTGAGACCAAGAAATTCGTGTTGCTTGACCTTCATGATACCAGCTGGAATATGATACTTGAGAAATTGGTCCTTGAAATTAGTCCATGTAATTTCTTCTCCCGCAGGCCACAGAGCTTTAGCATTATCCCACCATATAGCAGCGGCTCCTTCAAGATAGTGGGTAGCGAATGGAACCTTCTTAGCCTCGTTGGTGCGAGAAATCTCAAGTTTCTTCTCAATAGTTTGCAACCAATCATCTGCTTCCAAAGGGTCAACCACTTGACTGAAACTGGGAGGATTAGTCCTTTGTTAATCTGACAGCTTGGAGTGACGGCCATTTTGATTTCCATTCTGCTCAACCATAGCTTGCACACTTTTTAACAACTCAATCAGATCATTGTTACTTCTTTCCTCAAACATACGCATAATTTATTCAGTGGAGGGTGGATTTGGTGGTGGAGGCGGTGGTTGCGGATACGGCTCGGGGGAGTGTCCTGCCTGTCTTGCTGAGCGACGAACATGGACATCCTCACAAGCCCGCGTGCTGCTGCCTCCCTGCGTCATCCTACTGTTTATTTTCCCCAATAAGAGCAACCGCAATGAGAAACATCCAATCATGGGAAGAAAAGCCAGTGACAAACCCGAAAAAGCAAACTAACAAACCAAGAAACACAGTGGTCGAATAAAAAGTTCCAACATAATTATACATAGAATCATACATGAAAGGTAGACATCATGACGGGTGCGACTACTCGCATACATGCAATGATACATCATGGCTCAGACAACTACATTTGTACATAACATAACCACTGTAGATACTTAGACGCTCTTGGACTCTACTGGTGTTACCGCATCCTCTCCCGAGTCAGACCCAGATCCTGAACTGACACCAATTGAAACCTCCGAGTTAAAGGTAACACGATGATGCTGCCTCGAGGGCTCTCCCTCAGGAGTAGGCGCGAGATGAGAAGGGGTCATGGGAGCTGTGGGGGTAGCAAGAAGAGACGCCCACTCAGCAGGAGCACTATGTGGATTCACCGTCGAGGTGCCCGAGCTACTCGGGGGAGTAACCGGAGAAACATGCGAGCTAGAACTGGGCACATTATAAGGAGTAAATCCCATAGAAGTTGGAGGAGGGTAGGATCTAGCGGCGGCTAAAGCAGAACAGGCACGATTCAGCTCTCGAGTCAACTCGTGAATCAGAAGATAAATAGAAGTGATATAGCGAGAAAGGTGGCTAGTGTCACTATCAAACGCCGGATAAACGGAAGGAAAACGGACCCGACCATCATCATGCAAAGATGGGTAGAAACAAAATCCTGGGTGGTTCTGCATCCGAGCCTCAGCATAGCGTAGCTCAACAAGAATCTCGACTACATCATACTGGACGGTCTGAGCGGTGGTGGATGCATAACCGCTCCGAGAGGAACGAGTGTAAGAACCTGCTGACGAACTAGTGTGTAGAGTAACCACAGCGTGATACTCATACACGGAGTCGGCTAGACGCTCCTGGTACACCCGATATGCTGGGTCGTCACCATGAGGGTACAGTCGACGCCATACGCTATGAAGGAGATGCGGACAAGTGTAGGGCATTAGCTACAACTGACACGGATACAACACCTGAGCCATCTACACTCACAACAATGAACCGGTTAGAAATAACAATAAGTCTAGTGCATGCAATGCAGCATCCAAATGTACATACTAACAACACTCAATTAGCAAGCTAACTAACGTTTACTTCGCGTGTCGGGGTCTACTGTGTCCTACAGTAAGCACGACTCTGATACCAAGCATTGTAGCACCCCGGCTCAGAGGTTTACCTTGCATTGCCAACCCAGAGATCATGTCTTCTGGCAACACACAACATCTTGGTACATAAATCACCACTTTATTGAAACTAGCGGAAGCATAGTGTGACATTACATCAAGTAGCGAGGCCAAGCGACACCCTCAGTGCGGCTGAACAATATGTACATTATTTAGTGAACATAAAGGGGCCTCGAGCACGACATCTACACGGCAGCGGAACAACGATGTAGCGGGAATTCATAGCACAGGCACACCAATGTCGACACGGTCTAGACACGGCAGCACTCCGATCTAGTTAGACTTTCCTGAAATCTAGCATAACACAGGTCAGGATATTGAATGTACTTGCAAGCTCACAGCAAACAAAACCATAATGACAAACAATATCATGACATTTAATCAAGTTAAATTCAAACATCAACATGCTACTCATAGAGTGAAACCAAACTTGTGCATTGAGTCACTCGGACTCTCTCTTAGCAACAGGTTGCCTCGCAACCGAACAGTGATCACGATGGATCACAAATGGAACCATACTTGGTTCAATGGGTTACCTCGTAACCAAACAGTGATCACTCCCGGATCACAAGTGATACCAGAACAGTCAGTCTTACTGGCATCATCATGATTCAACCAGTGCAATGCAAATAACTTAGTGTGCAAGATTACTTTGTGAAAGTTGATCCATGGTGTGACTTACTTATGAACTGGGCCCTTATCCGTGGGTCCGGCTATCGATAGATTAATACACTCTGCAGAGGTAGCGCATTTTACCCACACCATGGAACCCATGGCCTCGCACTCCCATTTCGGTGGACCAATGGCATTCCAACAGAACTCTCCCATTGGCATGACACTCATACGGCCACTCCGACCAACTCCCCACTGGGATTAGTCATGGGTGACCGAGCCTACTAAGGGAGTCCTGGATTAGGGGGTATCCGGACAGCCGGATTATATACTTTGGCCGGACTGTTGGACCGTGAAGATACAAGACTCAAGACTTCGTCCCGTGTCCGGATGAGACTCTCCTTTGTGTGGAAGACAAGCTTGGCGATTCAGATATTATATTTTCTTCTTTGTAACTGACTCCATGTAAACCCTAGCCCTCTCCGGTGTCTATATAAACAGGAGAGTTTAGTCGTTAGAGACAGAATCATAATCATCATAGGCTATCTTCTAGGGTTTAGCCTCTACGATCTCATGGTAGATCAACTCTTGTAACACTCATATCATCAATATCAGTCAAGCAGGAAGTAGGGTTTTACCTCCATCGAGAGGGCCCAAACCTGGGTAAACATTGTGTCCCTTGCCTCTTGTTACCATTAGCCTTAGACACACAGATCGGGACCCTACCCGAGATCCGCAGGTTTTGACACAGACATTGGTGCTTTCATTGAGAGTTCCTCCGTGTCGTCGCTCCAAGGCTCGATGGCCCCTTCAATCATCAACAACAACGCTGTCCAGGGTGAGACTTTCCTCCCGGAAAGATCTTCGTGTTTGGCGGCTTTGCACTACGGGCCAATTCGCTTGGCCATCTGGAGCAGATCAACAACTACGCCCCTGGCCATCAGGTCAGGTTCGAAAACCTAAACTACACGGTCGATATCCGCGGAGACTTGATCTTAAATGGATTCGGGCCTATGCCAGGAGCGCCAGACAGTCACGACGAGCATGGCTTAGACCTGCTGTCGGACAATGCTCGGGATATCGCCCCTGCAGGAACCCTGGACCTAAATCTGGGGCAGATTGCATCACCCAAGGAAGGGAGGATGGACCCCGCCCCGGAGGCTACACATCCATCGGTGGTAGAGCCGAACACAGACTTCACCCCCAAGGAAGCCTGTGACACCGGACCCCTGGACTCGTATCCGACCGTAGGTTCCAGTCCGCACACCTTCGAGCCCGCCGAATCTAGTTGGGCTCCGGTAATGGAGTTCACCGCTGCGGATATTTTCCAGCAATCGCCCTTTGGCGACATGCTAAACTCGTTAAAGTCTCTCTCTTTGTCAGGAGACTCTCGGCCAAACTATGTCCGGCTCGAGTGGGAAGCTGGCGATGAGGAAATTCATTGCCCACCCACCACCCACTTCATTGCCACGGTCGATGATTTGACCGATGTGCTTGATTTCGACTCTGAAGACATCGACGGTATGGACGGCGATGTAGGAGAAGAACAAGAACCACCACCAACGGGGCGGTGGACAACCACCTCATCATATGATATATATATATATATATATATATATATATATATATATATATATATATATATATATATATATATATATATGGTGGACACTCCGAAAGAAACCAACGGCGATGAGGCAAAGGAGGATAACCCCTCAAGGAAGAAAGCAAAGCATGGGCGTCGTCAGCGCCGCTCCAAGCCCCGCCACAACAATACCAGGACTGGAGATGAAAACAATCCAGACGGTGCCGAAGATGAATACAACCCCGACCAGCCTGCCTTCGAGCAGGCCGATCAGGAAGACGGCCAGGTCAGCCCAGACGAACAGGTGACGGACGGATATCCGGAGGAGGATAACTACATGCCCCCTCCGAAGATGAGATTAGCCTCAGCGATGACGAGTTCGGTGTGCCTGAGGACCCCGTAGAGCAGGAGCACTTCAAGCGCCGGCTTATCGCCACTACAAGGAGCCTGAAAAAGAAGCAGCAGCAGCTCCAAGCTGATCAAGACCTGCTCACAGATAGATGGACAGAAGATCTGGTAGTCGAGGAATATGGACTCGAGCGCCACACGGCTGACCGGTCACCTCGTGGCCGGGATAAAACAGCATATCAGCCCGAATACCAGCCGACACCCCCACGCCAGTTCACTACGGCCCGGGGCAATACACAGAACCTGTGAGACACACTGGAAAACAACGCAGGACAACCAAGATCGATCTACGGATCACGGGGGCGCGCCACAGCCCATGACGATAACCGTCATGCCGGATACACTAATAATAAATCCGGCCGGGCCGAACACAACCAACCAGACTTAGTCGGACTGCGTCGCGACATAGCCTGGCACAGAGGCGCCGCACACCCCCTCTGCTTCAGTGATGAAGTAATGGATCATGAATTCCCAGAAGGGTTTAAACCCGTAAACATTGAATCATACGATGGCACAACATACCCCACAGTTTGGATCAAAGACTTCCTTCTCCACATTCACATGGCCCATGGAGACGATCTACACACCATCAAGTATCTCCCCCTCAAGCTCAAAGGGCCCGCGAGGCACTGGTTAAATAGCTTGCCGGCAAATTCCATCGGCAGTTGGGAAAACCTGGAGGACGCTTTCCTCGACAACTTCCAGGGCACATACGTGCGACCACCGGATGCCAATGACTTGAGCCACATCACCCAACAGCCCGGAGAGTCAGCCAAAAAATTCTGGACTCAGTTCCTAACTAAAAAGAACCAAATTGTCGAATGTCCGGATGCTGAAGCCCTGGCAGCCTTCAAGCATAATATCCATCACGAGTGGCTCGCCCGGCACCTCGGCCAGGAAAAACCAAAATCCATGGCGGCCCTCACGACACTCATGACACGATTTTGCACATGCGAGGATAGCTGGTTGGCTCGCAGCAGCACCACGCCAATAAACTCCGGCACTTTAGACGTCCGCGACAATAACGGCAAGCCACAGCGCAACAGACATAAGTGTCGGAACAATGGCGACAACGCAGAAGACACGGCAATCAACACCGGATTCAGTGGCTCAAAATCCAGTCAGTGGAAAAAGCCGTTCAAAAGAAACAATCAGGGACCGTCCAGTCTAGACCGCATACTTGACTGCTCATGCCAAATTCACGGCACCCCGGATAAGCTAGCAAATCACACTAATAGAGACTGCTGGGTGTTCAAGCAAGCCAGCAAGATAAATGGCAAGACCAAGGACAAGGGGCTGCACAACGACGATGACGAAGAACACCGGCGTCCGAACACGGGGGGACAGAAGAAATTTCCTCCCCAGGTAAAAATGGTCGACGATGACGAAGAACCCCGGCGTCCGAACATGGGGGGACAGAAGAAATTTCCTCCCCAGGTAAAAATGGTCAACATGATCTACGCTACCCACATCCCCAAACAGGAACGGAAGCGAGCACTACGACACGTCTATGCGATGGAGCCAGTTGCCCCAAAAGTCAACCCATGGTCAGCCTGCCTGATCACCTTTGATCGTAGGGATCACCCTACCAGCATCCGTCACGGCGGTTCGGCCGCATTGGTCTTAGATCCAATCATTGACGGATTTCACCTCATAAGAGTCCTTATGGAGGGAGGCATCAGCCTAAACCTGCTTTATCAGGACACAGTGCGCAAAATGGCCATTGACCCTTCAAGGATCAAGCCCACCAAAACTACCTTTAAAGGTGTAATTCCAGGGGTAGAGGCCCGTTGCACGGGCTCCATAACACTGGAGGTGGTCTTCGGATCTCCGGATAAACTCTGAAGCGAGGAGTTAATCTTTAACATCATCCCTTTCCGTAGTGGCTATCATGCACTACTTGGACGAACCACATTCGCTCGATTCAATGCGGTACCACACTATGCATACCTCAATCTCAAGATGCCAGGACCTCGCGGGGTCATAACAGTCAACGGAAACATGGACCGCTCTCTTCGTATAGAAGAGCATACTGCAGCCCTCGCGGCAGAAGTGCAAAGCAGCTTCCCCCGGCAAACCATCAATCCGGCGACAACAACTCCGTACACCGTCAAACGAGTCCGAAGTACCTCGCAACAGGATCGCCAGGCACGCCAAGAGCATGACTAGCAGTTCGGCCTCCGCTCCAGCCCCATTAAGGCAACATTTGTGCCGTGCGTACACAATTACGCACTCGAAATACCATGGACACATGTGGAGGCGCAATAGTGGCACAATCAACAGTGCGGTTCAGCCGCAACATACTTTAATAACCCCCTTTATCTTTTAGGACCCTGCTTCGGGGCAGCCTCTTCAGAAGAGCCGGATTATCGGACTTCCACAGGAGAGAAATCCAAGGAGGCAAAATGCTTTATGCACGAAAGGAATACCCAGGTGGAATCTATTCACGATTGTTATACCTGTTTTTTTACCTATACGCGGCCCGCCCTTGGATAGAACATGTCAAATAGTCCAATTTACCTCTGCTTAACGCATTCATTGTAAACATATGCTTAGACGTATTATACATCAATGGAAAATTATATACATCGTAAGCTTATTATCCCTATCTGCACATCTTTCCTATAAATGTTTATTGCATCCATACACTTTGGTATGTTAAGTTTGCCAGGGGCTTCTTATGGCGCCCCGTAATACGGCAAGATTAGTCTGAACACTTTCCACAGTGCGGCACCCCGAAATAATAGCATTATATGCATCAGCTCCGAATCATGTCTTGGGTCGACAGTTGGGTTTTCCCGGCTCCCCTGTTTTGGTACCTTACGTTCCGTTATATCGGCTAAGGTATTGCAGGGAGAACTACTGCGATTGTGTCCCAGTTCTTTCGGATGAGCACCTCAGTAGAGAAAGCCGAAAACCGACCGGCGTGATGTGGCGATAGCTGGTCGCTGTTCGAGAGGTCTTAAAATCCTTAAAGATTTTTTCCGCTTTAGGCGAGGAATCGGCCTCGTTCGATTAGGCTTATATAGCGCCCCAATTCGGCTTTCGGATTCTTGGGACTTCGCCGAAATTTAAAATTGTAGACTTCTATGGCCAAGTGAAGGTTGTAAAGCTGCATTGTCCGATTGTCTTGTTCGCTGTGCCAAACACCTCCTTCAGGGACCAAAAATTTGGATAAAGAGTGTTTGGGTTTTTTTCCAGGAACACCCCGATACTAGTTATATGGGGGCAGAAGCCGACGACTGGCCTACTTTCAGAATTTTCTAAACAGCCGCACAGAAGGTAATATTTTAAATCAAAAAGCGCTATATAGGGCAAGTAACTTCGTATCATATTACAAAAATGACAGAAGTACATTCATTCCAAGATCGTGTCCTTGGTATATTCATCGGCCACGAGACGAGCGCCTTTCATAACGCCATCATAATATTTTTCCGGATAGCGATGCGCCTTGCCCTTCGGTGGTCCATCCTTCACCAGCTTCTTCGCGTCCAGCTTGCCCCAATGCACCTTCGCACGAGCAAAGGCTCGGGGGCACCCTCAATGCAAACGGAACGCTTGATTACTTCAAGCCGCGGAAAAGCATTCACCATCCGCTTTATCAGGCCGAAGTAGCTGGCGGGCAAGGGCTCACCAGGTAACATCCGGACTATGAAATCTTTCATAGCCACTTCGGCCGCCCTGTGGTGTTCAACCAACTGCTTCAGTTGGTCACTTAGAAGCATCGGGTGTCTGGCTCCAGCATATTGGGAGCAGAACAACTTCTCCATTGAGCTCCCCTCCACGGCATGGTAGAACTCCGTAGCATCAGATACACTGCGTGGTAGATCAGCGAATGCCCCTTGACAGCTCCGAATTCGGGTAAGTAAAAGAAACGCCTCCTCCACATGCTTGCTTTGCATAAAAAATGTCTTACCCGCCGCTATCTTCTTGGCCGCTTGGATTTCTTGCTGGGCCTTTTCGGCTTCGGCCTTCGCGTCTTTCATGCTCAAAAGGGCCTTCGCAAGCTCAGACTCCTTCGTCTTAAAGTCACGCTCCAAGGACTCAAACTTCTTGCCGAGCTCCTGGAGCTCTTGTTGTACCTCGCCCACCCTAGCATTCTGCTTTTCACGCTCAGTGCGCTCCGCGACCGCCTTGTTTTCGGCCTCGGATAGCGCCTTCTTCAGGGATGCCGCTTCGGTTGTGGCCCCTATTACAAAGCCACGACGCTTTATCATTAGAATCACCAATTTTGTCTATTCTTTATGATACGTGAACAGGGTATCACTCACCTTTGTTCTCTTCGAGCTGCCTCTTCATGAGGCCGAGCTCTCCCTGGGCCTGCTCCAGGTCCCGTTTGAGTCCAGCGACCTCGGTCGTGCGGGCAGCAGCGGCAACCAGCACCGCCTGCATATTCACATAAGGCACCTAATATTAGACTCCTGTGGATTAAAATTGACCCTCCGTTTGGCTTTTCGTTCCGAACACCAAACAGAGTATCAGGGGCTACTACCTATCGGGTGATAATTTCACAGGTTTTTGATTGCTTACCTCAAAGCCTGTTAGGAGGCTAGTGTAGGCTTCGGTTAGTCCGCTCTTGGCGGACAAAACCTTCTGAATCACCGCACTCATAAGAGTACGATGCTCTTCATCCATGGAAGCGCGGCGAAGCGCTTCCAGTAGTCTATATGGCGCCTCTGGTGTAACGGAAGTCACCGACACGGATGGCTCTCCCTCCTTAGTGAGGGGCTACCTGCCCAAATCCGAAACCTTTAGAGGTTCCGGTACAGTGTCCGGCTGGAAGCCCGATTTGCTGCGGATCTCGTCGGCACGATCTGCGGGGATCTTGCGCCCCGTGTGCCCGGCGTCTGGAATTTCACCTTGGGGCGTCTCCAGAGTCACCTCCCCTTGCTCAGGGAGCCTTTGGGACAACACCTCCATGTCATCCATAGGCCGAGGCGATGTGGCTGTTGGGAGGGAATTCATCGCCGAATCGCTCAAAGACCCATCCGAAGAAGATACCTCGGGATGGGCCCTGGCCGAACTGCATATGCATGTTCGGCGTTATAACAAATTATGAAACAAAGTCACACAAAGGTATAATGGAAGTACGGATACTTACGATCTTACTAGGGGCTTCCCCCTGGGCAGCCACTCCTCCTCACTGTAGGCGGCTGTGGTGGAATAATCTGGAAGGGTCACCTTTCCCTTCTTGGGTGTCCTAGCCTCCCCCTCTAGGGCGGCTTTCCTTTTCTTCTCCTCCCCAGTGCGGGGAGGTGGCATTTCTTCATGATCCTCCCCGCCTCCGCGGGAGGAACCTGCCTCGTCGTCCTCGGACGATGAACCTATGACGACCTTGCGCCGGGACCTTTCCTGGTCCCCTGGGCCGCCTTCTTAGACCCTTCGGTCTCCCTGGATAGGGCGGCCCTTTCTTTATCCTTCTCCTCCTCCCCTTCATGTGAGGAGTGTGCCTTGTCGTCTTCAGACTAGGCATCCAATGCGACCTTACGCCGGAGACCCTTTCTGGTCCCCGGGGCCTTCTTTTTGGCCTTCTTCTCTGGCGCCTTATAGGGTGCCGGAACTAGCATCGCCGTCAGGAGAGCTGTCGCCGGAACTTCAGGCAATGGAGCCGGACAGTCGATCCACGCCGCCGTCTCTACGTACTCCTGATTAAGTACGCACGATGACTTGAGATTCCCCCGTGAGTACATTGGGAAAACTGCATCTGGTGATGCTTAGAAAAACTCACCGGACGGGGGGGGGGGCGTGGAGTCCGCGGTCCTCGGACATGGGAGGAGGTGTTTCGGAGCCCTTGAACAACACCTTCCATGCACCCTTGAGCTTCATGTCGTACAGCTCTCAGAGCGTCTGGTGTTCGGCCGGGACGAACTCCCACAGATTGAAAGCCTGTCTTTGGGACGGAAGAATTCGGTGGACGATCATGACCTGGAGTATGTTGACAAGCTTGATGTTCTTGTCGATCATATTCTTGATGCAGTTCTGGAGTACGGTCAGCTCCATAGGCTCGCCCCAGGCCAGGCCCTTCTTTTCCCAGGAAGTGAGCCACATGGGAATTCCGGATCGAATCCAGGGGCCGCCGCCCAGTTGGTGTCGCGTGGCTCGGTGATATAGAACCACCCCGATTGCCACCCTTTCACGGTCTCCGCAAAGGAGTCGTCAAGCCAGGTGACGTTGGGCATCTTGCCCACCATGGCGCCTCTGCACTCCGCTTGCTGGCCGCTCACGATCTTCGGCTTCACACAGAAGATTCGTAGCCACAAGCCGAAGTGAGGCTTGATGTGGAGGAAGGACTCGCACATGACGATAAACGTCGAGATGTTGAAGACGAAATTTGGGGCTAGATCATGGAAATCTAGCCCATAGTAGAACATGAGCCCACGGACGAAGGGATGAAGTGGAAATCCTAGTCCATGGACGAAGTGGGCAAGGAACATGACCCTCTCGTGGGGTTTCGGAGTTGGAATGATCTGCCCTGCGTTCGGTAGCCGGTGCGCAATGTCTGCGGCCAAGTATCCCACCGCCCGGAGCTTCGTAATATGCTCCTCCTTCACGGTGGAGGCCACCCACTTGCCTCCTACTCCGGACATGTTTGGCTGTGCGGAGAAAGGTGTGAACTAGGGCGCTGGAGCTCGAGGGTGCGAGAATGGATAAGCAGAAGAGGAAGAAGGCATGGGTGAAAATGGGGAAACCCTTATCCCTTTATAGAGGCGACGTGAGCGGTGTGCCTTCCCACTTACCCGTCAAATATCGCTTATTTCCACAGCGCCGCGACTGATGGTGCGGTTGATTGATGCGAATCCCGTGATAAGGGGACATGATCTCTACTTCGACAAGACGTGCCAAGGAAACCGCCTCGCAACATGCGCTGTGGCTGGTTATGGGAAAATGGTTCGAATAATGATCTGACCGTAATGTCGTGTCATGTTGTCTAAAGTTGTCAGCAGATTACATTTGTGAAATATCATTCTCTATATGGTGTATGTGAAGATCATCTTGCAGATCCGGACACAGTTTAAGTGTTCAATAATTACTTTGGAGTATTCCGAGATGGAACCCGCCTTGCAATGCCGAAGACAGAACTGCGCGTCGGACTCGTCGTCATTGACGCATGGTTTAGGGGCTACTCAGGGAGTCCTGGATTAGGGGGTATCCGGACAGTCGGACTATGTACTTTGGCCGGACTATTGGACCGTGAAGATACAAGACTCAAGACTTCGTCCCGTGTCCGGATGGGACTCTCCTTTGCATGGAAGACAAGCTTGGCAATCCAGATATTATATTTCCTTCTTTGTAACCGACTCCATGTAAACCCTAGCCCTCTCCAGTGTCTATATAAACCGGAGGGTTTTGTCCTTAGAGACAGAATCATAATCATCATAGGCTAGCTTCTAGGGTTTAGCCTCTACGATCTCGTGGTAGATCAACTCTTGTAACACTCATATCATCAATATAGATCAAGCAGGAAGTAGGGTTTTACCTCCATTGAGAGGGCCCGAACCTGGGTAAACATTGTGTCCCTTGCCTCCTGTTGCCATTAGCCTTAGACGCACAGATCGGTACCCCCTACCCGAGATCCATCGGCTTTGACACCGCCACCTACCAAAGGCAAAACAACCACCGTCATGGCAAATAAATAGTCCCAAACGGGGACAAGGTACCATAACAACAATAGGTCCACAATGTTATGTCTGCATACCGGGCCAGGGTAACGGACACCCATAACCTTCCCTCGTTGGAGGTACTGACAAAAGGCATGCCAACGGGATGGCTAACGGCCTCCCCATACAAAGGCAAAAGTGGTTGCACTTGGCAGCCCGGTTCAGTGGCACCATGACCCGACCAACTTTATGTTCAAGTTCAATTATCATCAGGTTTAACTTGTAAATAAAAATGCTCGAGTCACTATATGCCATGCTTATGCAACAATACATCATGCATCACATATCACTTAAAAATAACAGATCAACCTTATTCAAAGTTCTACATGCACAAACTCAACTTTCAACATTTCTGGTCCTTTCTTATTGGCTTTAGTTGGCATTTATCAAATAAAACTCATTTTGCATATAGGAAAAATAATATCAATGATCATATTATCATAGCCATGACAAACTTACTTAGATCAACTAGTCAAGCTAGATCTCACTAGTTCATTTCTGTTAACTAATCATTTTGATCATGACAAACTAAATAACACAAGCATCATTTATTTTAATACTATATGCAATGAATATCATATAAATTCAAGCAGAAAATCTTGGATATTGCAAAGACACCATGACAATGTTGTTGTGGCTTGCCTTCGTGTAGAGGAGCTTCACACTCCTCCTGGATGCCTTCAAGACAAGCTTCACCTTCTGAAAATAAATCAAATGACAAAAAGAAAATATCAAGAACACTTCTGAAAATTGCCAGAAATTCTAGACAGCAGAGAAAAATCTCATCTTGGGTGTGCTGCTAGGATTTTCATGTAAGAATAGGATGCAAAAAGAATCAACTCATTTGGACTTGTAGGATAAAAGTTACAGCTAGTCAAATTTCTGGTCATATTTGAACTAAATTTGAATTAAACTAAACACCAAGGGGGGGGGGGGGTTGCCGTCGAAGGCGTAAACCGGCTGGGCGCCACCACTCATACCTCTTCGTGCGTGGCCTGAGGGCTGATAGTGGGCCCCAGCTGTAAGGTCGGAGGGGGAGGGGAAGAGAAGCAGAGTCAGGCAGCATGGCGACGGTGCGTTCTCCGACGAGGAGTGCCCATCGACGAGATCTAAGAGGATAGGGTTGTAGAGGAGATCGAGGCCCACCTACCCGTACCAGTAGCGTGGCTAGGGGTGGCCGGATGGGGTCGGAACGGAGCTCTCCAGCAGCGGCATCGGGCGGAGCGCGTCGGAGATGGTGGTTCCGGAGAAGCAGGGCCAGTCCAGCAGCTCCAACAACACCAACACGCACCAGTGGATCAACACGAACATGCCGGAGTGGTCAGTGGAGCTCGAGCGGCTCTGGAGAGGGAAATGGCAGAGGACGGGTATCGCCGGCGAGCTTGGGGCAGGGACGGCATCCAAAGGCCTGCCCGGCCGGGCTGCGTCTTCCTATGGTGGTGTGGAAGTGTGCTGAGTGTGTGTGCGGAGAGAAACGAGCTCAGGGGTGCCTTTTATATAGGCGAGGCCGAGGCAGGGATCGAGAGCTCGCCGGAGAACTCTGGAGTGTCGCCCGGTGACGAATGGCGTTAGTGAGAGGGGGAGAAAACATTGGAGATCACGCGGGGGTCATAGATGAGTTGCGACAAGCATAGGAGCGTGGTACACGATGAGCACAGGGGCACGGGTGCACTGTTTCCTTGGCTGCGCCATGCCCGTGCTTGCTACAGAGAGCTCCGGCGTCGGCGAGTGCCAGAGTGGAGTTATGGAGGTGCAAACGAGGATGGGGGCGCGATTTGGGAAGGTGCGGCAGCCAGGGCAGCGAGCACGCGTGAAACAGAGACGCTGGTGCACCGCAGAGTGCATCGGCCGCATGCCAGCCCCCTTGGACGAACGTGGTAACCACGTGAACTTTGGCATCAGGCTGAGCTAAGCGCAAACACCATTTATTGCAGGTAGTCCTTATTGGTTTTGGTTGTTTTGCACGGTTGGTTGGGTCATAGGTGAACTGTGGGAGTGGCTTTCTTCCTGGCAAGTTTCTGGACAGAAACTTGTGAGCTTAACTGAGAAAACTTTAGTGAGAACTAAAGGCTGTTCTTTCGAGTTTAGCAATCTCTTAGGAGGGTAATCAAGCTCAGAAAATATCAGCCCCAAAAGATCAAGCAAAAATATACTTGTTGTGCAAAGTGATCATTTTGTCCAGAAGAGAAATGATTTTCTATAGCAAAAATATTCCAAAAAGTTATGCAATATTTTTGCTGAGGAAGGTGCCTTAGGGTTCAAAGAATATTTGTAAATTTATTCAGGATTTTAGGATCAAGAAAACTAGGGGTTGCTTTGGAGCATACTTCTCTGAAGTTATTTTCAGGGAAGAAAATGAATATTTTTCTTTTATGAAAAATATTCCTTGGGCTTTTGTTGGAGCTTTTCAGAGAAGGAAAGGTGAGTTAGAGGTGGATGGGTCACTTGGGTGAAAATCAAGGGTAGGCCCAAGTGTTCAAGTCCATTTGAATTGATTCAAAACTCCAAAGCCAAAGAAAAGGTAAAAAGAAAGTCCGGAAAAAGAGAGAAGGCCAATCCATGCTGTCACATCAATAACACATGTGTTGATGAGACATGATCATCTGATATTCAAAATATTGCTAATGGGTCTATTCTGTGCTCCTCTGTGGGCCTTTATCACGCTTTGGGCTGAATTCCAAAAACTAGCCTTTTGTCCTTGTTTCCTCCTTTCGAGCCACTTTTGGCCTGCTTGCACTAATATAATATAGTGTCGATCTTGTAAGTGATGGGGCCACATTGCCAGTGGATGTCAACTCGGTTTTAATAGCCAATCTATAGCTAATCGTGGAGCTAATTTGGCGCCCACTTACCGGTCTGTTTCTCCTGCTAATCGGGAGATTACTTGGTCCTCCTTGACCCGGTACCTCACCTTAGAATATAACAGATCTTCATCACCACCATCCTCCCCTGCAATGTTTGCTGCTGACCTATGACCACCACCGCTATCGTTGATCAAGCCTTTTGCTGGTTCTTTGCAAGCAATGTGAAACTTCCCTTTTAACCCGACACTCGCTTTGATTCCACAAGATGGTATCAGAACATTCAAGTAGCAAGTCAATCGACCAGGGCTAGAGTTCTTTCTAGTCCTATTTAGCCTACGCATTAGGAGTTGGTGATTGCTACTATCGTCGCAATGCCCATGCCTCAGGTTCATTTTGCCATTACCAGGGAAATTATTTTTGAATTTTTGCATGATGCGAGCCAGATTGGGTTTTCTGAAATCAGTCTCTACCCCTTTATACAAGCATATATGAGGATTAACAATGTTCTTGATAGAGAATATCTGATTAATCATAGTCCTTAGTGGTATGGAGATGTGCACATCATTTTCAAAAGCATAATCAGGGGCGAAATTGGAGAAATCTTACCTTAAATAGGGAAATTTGAGCCCTACTTGTAGATCTACCTTTTGAAAAAAGGAATTTGCTGGAGATTGCTAATGTTGTCAGGAGTTTTAGTAAGCTCTAGTGTGGGACAAAGTCAAGTGTATTAGAACATGCTTAGTTGTAAAAATTAGAGTCAAATAACTCTCTAATACTCCCATTAGTCCGGTCTTGATGGAAACCAATGACTTTCAATCTGAATCTTCGACTATTCCAGTTGCTATTATTGACTAAAATATTTTGGGTGTTGGTGCCTGATGACCCACAAGTATATGAGGTCAATCGTAGTCCTTTTAATAAGTCAGACTGTCGATCCCAACGAGAAGCAGAAGGAAATGACAAGTGGTTTTTAGCAAGGTATTTTCTGCAAGCACTGAAATAGTCGGTAATAGGTATATGGTAGCAAGATAATTTGTAATGGACAAGTAAAGGTAAAGGTAATAAAGTGCAGTAAGGTAGACCAATCCTTTTGTGTCAATGGACAGGACAAAATGGTCTCTTATGATAAGCAAAGCGTTCTTGAGGGTACACAAGAATTTCACGATGTCACTTTCATCATGTTGGCTTGATTCGTGTTGGCATGATTACTTGCAACATGACTTATCCCGTGACCTCAGGAACAAAAATAACCACTCACAAATGATAATCATGCTCAAGATCAGAGGGGTATTAAATAGCATAATGGATCTGAACATATAATCTTCCACCAAATGAACCATATAGTAATCAAGTACAAGATGTAATCAGCACTACTAGTCACCCACATGTACCAATCTGAGGTTCCGGTACAAAGATTGAACCCAAGAGATGAACTAGGGTTTGAGAGGAGATGGTGTTGTTGAATATGTTGATGGAGATGGCCCTCCCAAAGATGAGAGGGTTGTTGGTGATGACGATGGCGATGATTTCCCCCTCCGGGAGGGAAGTTCCACCGGCGGAATCGCTCAACCGAAGGGCAAAAGTGCTCCTTCCCAAGTTCTGCTCGAGACGACGGCGCTTCGTCCCGATAGTCCTCCCCTGGTTTTAGGTCAAAGTGACTTATATACCAAAAGATGGGCTCCGGAGGTGGGCCGTGCTGGGCACAACCTACCAGGGCGCGCTTGGGGGGCCTGGCGCGCCCTGGTGTCTTGTGCTCACCAGGTGCCCCTCCTCTGGTAGTTATTTGCTCCAATATTTCTTAAATATTCCAAAATAATTCTCCATGAAGTTTCAACTCATTTGGAGATGTGCAGAAAAGGTAACTCTAACATAGCTTTTTCAGGTCCAGAATTCCAGCTGCCGCATTCTCCCTTCTTGTGTAAACCTTGCATATTATGAGAGAAAAGGCATTAGAAATACTTTAAAAAGCATTATTATGCATAAAAACATTATAAATAACAGTAGCAAATCATGATGCAAAATGGGCGTATCAACTCCCCCAAGCTTAGACCTTGCTTGTCGTCAAGCGAAAACCGAAATCGAAAAACATGTCCACATGCTTAGAGAGAGAGGTGTCGATAAAAAAAAACGGACATATCAGCATCATGTGACTTATTATAATAGCAACAAACCTTAACATAAAACTTTTATCATAGACTTCGCATGAACAAGTGACAATTCATCACAACATCGAAGTATAAAGCATAAACTCTTTTGGAAACTGACAAACCATGTTCTTAGTCAACTTTGCAACTACAATTCATCATCTTTTCAGGAAGGGTCACGTATCGGAGCCTTTAGGCAGGTCCACATACTCAACCATCATTTAGTCTTATATGATTGCTAACACTCACCGTGTACACATGAGCAAAATGTTTCAACCGGACACAAAGAAAGATAGGGGCTGATAGTTTCGCCTCCCAACGTATTCACCTCAAGGGTGATGTCAACAATAATAATTCATGCTCACTCATATCCAACTGGATATATGTGCTTGGATCTTTCCTCACCACATGATGCTTTCCAAAAGAGAAAATAAAAAGGAAAGGGGAAGGATACTTTGACTCTTGCATAAAAGTAAATACATAAAAGTAAAGGATAGTCCCTTCGCAAAGGGAAGCAGAGGTTGCCATGCGCTTTTTATTTGCATGCCAAATCCCTTAATGCAAAAGAACGTCACAATATATTGCCCCTTATGATAGCAACCTTTATTATGCAGTCCGTCGCTTTTATTACTTTGCCATCACAAGTTCGTACAATGCTCAATTTTCTCTTACACTAAATGATCCAACACATTTAGAAGCAATTTTTATTGCATTATTGCACAGATGACAACTTACTTGAAGGATCTTACTCAAGTAGGTATGGTGGACTCTGAAGGCATGAATTTGGGTTCAAGGTTTTTGGATGCACAAGTAGTATCTCTACTTTGTGTGGAATTTTGGCTAGCAAAGATATTGAGCAAGCACCACATGTTGAAGGATCTATAACAATATAACTTCTATGTGGATATGAATGTGCATAACTCATTACGTTGTACTCCTTGTCCAACGTCAACAATTTTGATATATAATATTTAATAGGGACCATAGAAGATGTCCAAGATAGTATATTTGCATGTGAATATTCTCTTCCCTTATTAAATCTTTCATGAGTGGCATCATTGACCAATGCTATGTTTTGTCAATCTCCAACAAAATTTAAAACTTATACTTTTCCTTATGTGATCTCATTACTTACCATAAGATTAGCATATGATCTTTTTTCATTTATTTTATTTTCTTTTTATTGAAACAAAAGAGTAAAGAAACAAAACTCAAACTGCCCTTTGTATATATCTCGCACACTATTACATAGATAGATAGATAACTAAGCAAGCACTCAAAAAGAAAGGATCGAACTAAACTTTTATTTAATTGAACCATAGGATAACTAAAGATCAAACTAAAATAGATAAGAGAAAAGATAGTGGTGGTGATACCATACTGGGGCACCTCCTCCAAGCTTGGCATAATCCAAGGGGAGTTCCCATACCATCAACTCAAGTCTCCTTTGGTGGGGAAGATGATGATGGTGGTGGTCACGAGGTAGTGGCCTTCAGCAGGTACTCCAATCTACGGATGATGCTTCAGAGGGCGTTGATGTTCTCTTGTAACAAAGTATTTTCACGAGTGACATACTTATTCTGAACATGAACCGTCTCGAAGGCCTTAAAGGCTTTAATTTCAGTGGGGGTAAGATGAGCGTAGTAAGGCTGAAGGATATTCTTCCTCTTCCGCCGGAATAGCTTGCTCTCTTATTTGTGTTTGATCCACCGTAGCCTCCTTGTCCTTGTTCTCTTGGATGGCTTTCTTCGGTTCCTCCCTTTTTAGTTCTATCTTCATCAACCAAGCATCTCCTTCCCTATTGTTGGAAGAGGGATAAGACGTGGTGCCTGGCTTTGCTAGATCTGACAGAAAACGAACGAGAAACAAGAATAGAAGATTTCTCCGTGATACGGTGGTTAATACGTTCGGGGGGGGGGGTATATAAAGATTTTTATCTTGGGAAACAAGCAAACGGGAGGAAAGCGGAGTCGAGAAGGTTCCCGAGGTGGGCACAACCCACCTGGGCGCGCCCTGGTGTCTTGTGCCCTTCTCGGTTGCCTTCCTAGTTGTTTCTTATTTTCTTATTTTTTGTATTATTCCAAAACTTACAAAAATATATATTTGCGGATCTTTCACAGTCCGTTTACTTACCATATCATGTACCTCCTCTTTTTAGTATTCTGGAGTGTTCTGGAAGGTTTCTTTTATGTGTTCCTCCGGTGTTATGGTTTGAATAATATTGCTATCAACATTAATAGGCGTACTTGATATATAATGCTTAATTATTTGCCCATTGACTACCTTTAGGTTTGTACCTTCGGCATTATTGATCTTGATGGCTCCAGAACGATAAACAGCCTCGATAATATATGGTCCTTCCCATTTGGAGAGAAGTTTTCCTGCAAAGAATCTGAAATGAGAGTTGTATAAGAGAACATGTTCTCCCACTTTGAATTCCCGCTTTTGTATTCTTTTGTCATGCCATCTTTTAACTTTTTATTTAAATAATTTTGCATTTTCATAAGCCTGGGTTCTCCATTCATCTAATGAGATAATATCAAATAACCTGTTTTCATCGGCAAGTTTGAAATCATAGTTGAGATCTTTAATTTCCCAATATGCTTTATGTTCTAAATCAAGAGGAAAATGACAAGCTTTTCCATAAACCATTTTATAGGGAGATATACCCATACGATTTTTATATGTTGTTCTGTAGGCCCAAAGTGCATCATCCAATTTCTTAGACCAATTCTTTCTGGACCTATTGATAGTTTTTGTAGTATTAGTTTTATTTCTCTATTGCTAAGCTCAACTTGACCACTAGATTGAGTATGATAAAGTGATGCAGTTCTATGGTTAACACCATATTTAGCAAGCATTTTATGGAACGCACCAAGAATAAAGTGTGAACCACCATCAGTCATTAAATATGTAGGGACTCGAAACCTTGGGAAAATAGCTTCTTTAAGCATTTTAATGAAAGTGTTATGATCAACACTACTAGTTGGAATAGCTTCTACCCGCTTAGTAACATAATCAACAGTAACCAAAATATGAGTGTACCCATTAGAGGAAGGAAATGGTCTCATGTAATCAAATCGCCAAACATCAAATGGTTCAACAACAATTGAATAATTCATAGGCATTTCTTGACACTTACCAATATTACCAACTCTTTGACATTCATCACAAGATAAAACAAAGTTACGGGAATCCTTGAAGAGAGTACGCCAATAAAAACCAGATTTCAATATCTTGTGAGCAATTCTATCTCCCACATGATGCCCTCCATAAGCCTCAGAGTGACATTTCCATTGGATTTGTTCCTGTTCATGCTCAGGTACACAACATCTAATAATACCGTCTACGCCTTCTTTATAAAGATGTGGGACATCCCAAAAGTAATGTCTTAAAACATAGAAGAATTTTTTTTCTTTTGTTGGTATGTAAAACTAGGTGGTATGTATTTAACAATAATGTAATTAGCATAGTCAGAATACCAAGGAGTATTATGAGAAACATTTATTATACCTAGCTATTCGTCAAGAAAGCCATTGATGCCTGCTTGAACTACGTCGGTATTTCCCCAAAGAGGAAGGGATGATGCAGCACATCGATGGTAGGTATCTCCCTCAGTGATGAGACCAAAGTTATCAAACCGGTAGGAGAACCAAGCAACACATCGTAAATAGCCCTTGCACACAAATAAAAAATACTCGCAACCCGACGTGTTAAAGGGGTTGTCAATCCCTTTCGGGTAACGGTGCCAGATATTGGCGAGAAGACGAGATAGTGTTGTAATAGAGAGGATAAATAGATCACAAATAAAATAAAGTGCAGCAAGGTATTTTTGTATTTTTGGTTTAAAGATCTGAAAATAAAAGCAAAGGGAAATAGATCGCAAAGGAAAATATATTAAAGAAGAGACCTAGGGGCAGTAGGTTTCACTAGTGGCTTCTCTCGAGAAAAATAGAAAACGGTGGGAAAACAATTATTGTTGGGCAATTGATAGAACTTCAAATAATCATGACGATATCCAGGAAATGATCATTATATAGGCATCACGTCCAAGATTAGTAGACTGACTCCTGCCTGCATCTACTACTATTACTCCATGCATCGACCGCTATCCATCATGCATCTAGTGTATTAAGTTCATGAAAAAACAGACTAATGCAATAAGAACGATGACATGATTTAGACAAGATCTATTTATGTAGAAATAGACCCCTATGTTGTCTACTACACAACCTTCTCCTTTTAGACGTTGTTGGGCCTCTAAATGCAGAGGTTTGTAGGACAGTAGCAAATTTCCCTCAAGTGGATGACCTAAGGTTTATCAATCCATGGGAGGCATAGGATGAAGATGGTCTCTCTCAAACAACCCTGCAACCAAATAACAAAGAGTCTCTTGTGTCCCCAACACACCCAATATATACAATGGTAAATTGTATAGGTGCACTAGTTCGGCGAAGAGATGGTGATACAACTGCAATATGGATGGTAGATATAGGTTTTTGTAATCTGAAAATATAAAAACAGCAAGGTAACTAATGATAAAAGTGAGCATAAAAGGTATTGCAATGCTAGGAAACAAGGCCTAGGGTTCATAGTTTCACTAGTGCAAATTCTCTCAACAATAATAACCTAATTGGATCATATAACTATCCCTCAACATGCAACAAAGAGTCACTCCAAAGTAACTAATAGCGGAGAACAAACAAAGAGATTATTGTAGGGTATGAAACCACCTCAAAGTTATCCTTTCTGATCGATCTATTCAAGAGTCTGTAGTAAAATAACATGAAGCTATTCTTTCCGTTCGATCTATCATAGAGTTCATACTAGAACAACACCTTAAGACACAAATAAACCAAAACCCTAATGTCACCTAGATACTTGATGTCTACTACGCAACCTTCTTCTTGTAGACGTTGTTGGGCCTACAAGTGCACATGTTTGTAGGACAGTAGCAAATTTCCCTCAAGTGGATGACCTAAGGTTTATCAATCCATAGGAGGCGTAGGATGAAGATGGTCTCTCTCAAACAACCCTGCAACCAAACAACAAAGAGTCTCTTGTGTCCCCAACACACCCAATACAATGGTAAATTGTATAGGTGCACTAGTGCGGCGTAGAGATGAAGATACAAGTGCAAAATAGATAGTAGATATAGGTTTTTGTAATATGAAATAATAATAATAGCAAGGTAACAAGCGGTAAAAGTGAGCGTAAACAGTATTGCAATGATAGGAAACATGGCCTAGGGTTCATACATTCACTAGTGTAAGTTCTCTCAACAATAATAACATAGATAGAACACATGACAAGCCCTCAACATGCAACAAAGAGTCACTCCAAAGCCACTAATAGCGGAGAACAAACGTAGAGATTATGGTCGGGTATGAAACCACCACAAAGTTATTCTTTCGGATCGATCTATAAAAGAGTTCGTACTAGAATAACACCTTAAGACACAAATCAACCAAAACCCTAACGTCACCTAGATACTCCATTGTCACCTCAAGTATCCGTGGGCATGATTATACAATATGCATCACACAATCTCAGATTCATCCAACCAACATAAAAGTACTTCAAAGAGTGCCCCAAAGTTTCTACCGGAGAGTCAAGAACGTGTGCCAACCCCTATGCATAGGTTCCCAAGTGTCACGAAACCCGCAAGTTGATCACCAAAACATACATCAAGTGGATCAATAGAATAACCCATTGTCACCAGGTTATCCCACACAAGACATACATCAAGTGTTCATAAAAGACGCAATCTGATAAGATAGCTTCAAAAGGGGAAACTCAATTCATCACAAGAGAGTAGAGGGGGAGAAACATCATAAGATCCAACTACAATAGCAAAGCTCAGGATACATCAAGATCGTGCCATAGAAGAATACGAGAGAGAACACGAGAGAGAGAGATCAAACACATAGCTACTGGTACAAACCCTCAGCCCCGAGGGTGAACTACTCCCTCCTCGTCATGGATAGCGCCGGGATGATGAAGATGGCCTCCGGTGATGGGATCCCCCACTGGCAGTGTGCCGGAAAAGGGTCCCGATTGGTTTTTGGTGGCTAGAGAGGCTTGCGGCGGCGGAACTCCTGATCTATCTTTTGTTTTGGAAGTTTTAGGGTACGTAGGTATACATGGGTGTAGGGGGTACGTCGGTGGACCTCCGGGTTGCTCATGAGGTAGGGGGCGCGCCCCCACCCTCGTGGGCAGCCCGGGACTCCCCTGGCGTGCACTCCAAACCCATCAGGTTGATTTCCTTCCAAAATTAACTGCTCCAGTTGATTTTGTTCCGTTTTGACTCCGTCTGATATTCCTTTTCCTCGAAACACTCAAATAGGCATAAAACAGCAAATCTGGGCTGGGCCTCTGGTTAATAGGTTAGTCCCAAAAATAATATAAATGTGGATAATAAAGCCCAATGTTGCCTAAAACAGTAGATAAAAGTAGCATGGAGCCATCAAAAATTATAGATACTTTGGAGATGTATCAAGCATCCCCAAGCTTAATTCATGCTCGTCCTCGAGTAGGTAAATGATAAAAAAGAATTTTTGATGCGGAGTGATACTTTGGCATAATTTCAATGTAAATCTTCTTAATTGAGGCATGAATATTCAGATCCGAAAGATTCAAGACAAAAGTTCATATTGACATAAAGAATAATAATACTTCAAGCATACTAATCAAAGCAATCATGTCTTCTCAAAATAGCATGGCAAAAGAAAGTTCATCCCTACAAAATCATATAGTAAGGCTATGCTTCATTTTTGTCACACAAAGATGTTCCCAACTTCTATACCCCCGATGACAAGCCAAGCAATTGTTTCATACTTAAATAATCTCAAACTTTTTCAACTTTCACACAATACATGAGCATGAGCCATGGATATAGCACTATGGGTGGAATAGAATATGATGATGGGGATTGTGTGGAGAAGACAAAAACGGAGAAAGTCTCACGTTGACGAGGCTAATCAACGGGCTATGGAGATGCCCATCAATTGATGTCAACATGAGGAGTAGGGATTGCCATGCAACGGATGCACTAGAGCTATGAATGCTCAACAAAAGAAAACTAGTGGGTGTGCATCCAACTCGCTTGCTCACAAAGACCTAGGGCATTTGAGGAAGCCCATCGTAGGAATATACAAGCCAAGTTCTATAATGAAAAATTCCCACTAGTATAAAAGGACAACTCATGAGACTCACTACATGAGGAACAAGGTGCTACTTTGAAGCACAATATATGAGACTCACTACATGAAGAACAAGGTGCTACTTTGAAGCACAAGTGTGGAAAAAGAGATAGTAGCATTGCCCTTTTTTTATTTTATTTATTTTCTTTTCTTTTTTTGGGCCTTTCTTTTTTTCTTTTGGCCTTTCTATTTTTTTATTGGGCAATGCTCTAATAGTGATCATCACACTTCTATTGATTACAACATAAGGATTATAACTCGAAACAAGATATGACTCTATATGAATGCCTCCGGTGGTGTAACGGGATGGTGCAATGAATCAAGAGTGACATGTATGAAAAATAATGCATGGTGGCTTTGCCACAAATACGATGTCAACTACATGATCATGCAATGGCAATATGACAAAAGTAATGTATGTCATGATGATGATGATGATGGAAGTTGCATGGAAATATATCTCGGAATGGCTATGGAAATATCATAATAGGTAGGTATGGTGGCTGTTTTGCGGAAGATATAAGGAGGGTTATGTGTGATAGAGCATATCATACCACGGGGTTTGGATGCATCGGCGAAGTTTGCACCAACTCTCAAGGTGAGAAAGGGCAATGCACGGTACCGAAGAGGCTAGCAATGGCGGAAAGGTGAGAGTGTGTATAATCCATGGACTCAACATTAGTTAAAAGAACTCATATACTCATCGCAAAAATTTAGAAGTCATCAAAAATCAAGTACTACGCACATGCTCCTAGGGGGATATATTCGTAGGAAAAGACCATCGCTCGTCCCCGACCGCCACTCATAAGGATGCACAAGCTAGGTACACTTCATGTTTCAAATTTGTTACACAACTTTAACCATACGTGCATGCTACGGGACTTACAAACTTCAACACAGGCATTTCTCAAATTCATAATCACCCAACTAGCATGACTTTGATATTATCACCTCCATATCTCAAAACAATTATCAAGCATCAAACTTATCTTAGTATTCAATTCACTCAAAAGAAAGTTTCACATATCTTGAATACCAAGTATATTAACATTAAGCAAATTACCATGCTATTAACGACTCTTAGAATAATCTAAGTGAAGCATGAGAGATCAATAGTTTCTTTAAAACAAATCCACCACCGTGCTCTAAAAGATATAAGTGAAGTACTAGAGCAGAAACTATCAAGCTCAAAAGATATAAGTGAAGCACATAGAGTATTCTAGCAAATTCCAATTTGTGTAAGGCTCTCTCTCATTAAAGAATTTCAGATCTTGATACTTTATTCAAACCGCAAGCAAAGCTAAAGAAAACTACAATGCAAGGATAGCACAACTCATGTGAAGAAGCAAAACCTTAGGCTCAACCGATACTAACCGATAGTTGTTGAAGAAGAAAGGTGGGATGCCTACCGGGCCATCCCCAAGCTTAGATGCTTGAGACTTCTTGAAATATTATCTTGAGGTGCCTTGGGAATCCCCAAGCTTGAACTTTTGTGCCTCCTTAATTCCTCTCATATCATGATTTCTATTTTTATCAAAAGCTTCATTCACAACAAACTCAACAAGAACTCGTGAGATAGGTTAGTAAAAACCAATGCAAAACCTTATCATATTCTACTGTAACAAATCACTTAAATTATTATTCAACATTGAATACTAAATGCCTCTTTATATTTAATACTCCTATCATCAAATAGAACCATTAAACAAGCAAACATATGCAAACAATGCAACCATAACAGCAACCTGTCAAAACACTATCGTCTGTAAACAATGCAAGAGTATCAATACTTCCCTGACTCCAAAAATTATGAACTAAAATTACCACTGTAATAAATTTATCAGATCTCAATATGCAAAAAGATTCAACGTTAGACCATGATTTTAATTTTCTAGGGAATTTTTGCAACAGCGGTAAACTTTCTGTTTTCAAACAGCAACATGCAAACTAGCAAAATAAGCATGGCAAAGGCTATCCTTGACTTTTTTATTGAAACTAAAGATGCAAAACACTATTCTAACTAACAGCAAGAAAAAACTAACAAAATAAAATGACGCTCCAAGCAAAACACATATCATGTGGTGAATAAAAATATAGCTCCAAGTAAAGTTACCGATGAACGAAGACGAAAGAGGGGATGCCTTCCGGGGCATCCCCAAGCTTAGGCTCTTGGTTGTCCTTGAATATTACCTTGGGGTGACTTGGCATCCCCAAGCTTAGGCTCTTGCCACTGCTTATTCCATAGTCCATTGAATCTTTACCCAAAACTTGAAAACTTCGACCACACAAAACTCAAAACAAAACTCGTAAGCTCCGTTAGTATAAGAAAATAAAACCACCACTTAGGTACTGTAATGAACTCATTCTAAATTCATATTGGTGTAATATCTACTGTATTCTAACTTCTCTATGGTTCATACCACTTAATACTAGCCAAAGATTCATCAAAATAAGCAAACAACACATAGAAAACAGAATCTGTCAAAAACAGAACAGTCTGTAGTAATCTGTATAAACTTATACTTCTGGAACCCCAAAAATTATGAAATAAATTGCTGGACCTGAAAATTTTGTCTGTTAATCATCTGCAAAAATAATCAACCTAAAATCAATCTCCAGTAAAATATGGCAGCTAATCTCGTGAGCGCTAAAGTTTCTGTTTTTCACAGCAAGATCACAAAAACTTCACCCAAGTCTTCCCAAAGGTTCTACTTGGCACTTTATTGTAACACAAGCTATAAAACATGATTACTACAGTAGCATAATCATGTGGACACACAAAAACAGTAAGGATAAATATTGGGTTGTCTCCCAACAAGCGCTTTTCTTTAATGCCTTTTAGCTAGGCATGATGATGACAATGATGCTCACATAAAAGATAAGAATTGAAACATAATGGGAGCATCATGAAGCATGTGACTAGCACATTTAAGTCTAACCCAGTTCCTATGCATAGGGATTTTGTGAGCAAACAACTTGTGGGAACAATAATCAACTAGCGTAGGAAGGTAAAACAAGCATAACTTTAAAATTTTAAACACATAGAGAGGAAACTTGACATTATTGCAATTCCTACAAGCATATGTTCCTCTCTCATAATAATTTTCAGTAGAATCATGAATGAATTCAAAAATATAACCAGCACCTAAAGCATTATTTTCATGATCTACAAGCATACAATTTTTAATACTCTCCACATAAGCAAAATTCTTCTTTATAGCATACGTATCATCACAATAATCATCATAAATAGGAGGCATGCTTTCATCATAGTAAATTTGCTCATCAAAGCATGGGGGACAAAAAATATCATCTTCATCAAACATAGCTTCCCCAAGCTTGTAGCTTTGCATATCATTAGCATCATGGATATTCAAGGAATTCATACTAACGACATTGCAATCATGCTCATCATATAAAAACATTCAATAGATTTCTTCTTCTAGCATTTGAGCACAATTATCCATTCCATCATACTCACGAAAGATATTAAAATGGTGAAGCATATGAGACAAACTCAACTCCTTTTTTTGGTAGTTTTCTTTTATAAAATAAACTAGTGCTAAAACAAGAAACAAAAAGATTCAATTGCAAGATCTAAAGATATACCTTCAAGCGCTAACCTCCCCGGCAACGGCGCCAGAAACTGCTAGATGTATACTACACAACCTTCTTCTTGTAGACGTTGTTGGGCCTACAAGTGCACAGGTTTGTAGGACAGTAGCAAATTTCCCTCAAGTGCATGACCTAAGGTTTATCAATCCGTAGGAGGCGTAGGATGAAGATGATCTCTCTCAAACAACCCTGCAACCAAATAACAAAGAGTCTCTTGTGTACCCAACACACCCAATACAATGGTAAATTGTATAGGTGCACTAGTTCGGCGAAGAGATGAAGATACAAGTGCAAAATAGATAGTAGATATAGGTTTTTGTAATCTGAAATAATAAAAACAGCAAGGTAAAAGCGGTAAAAGTGAGCGTAAACGGTATTGCAATGATAGGAAACAAGGCCTAGGGTTCATACTTTCACTAGTGTAAGTTCTCTCAACAATAATAACATAGATAGAACATATGACAAACCCTCAACATGCAACAAGGGTCACTCCAAAGCCACTAATAGCGGAGAACAAACGTAGAGATTATGGTCGGGTACGAAACCACCACAAAGTTATTCTTTCGAATCAATCTATAAAAGAGTTCGTACTAGAATAACACCTTAAGACACAAATCAACCAAAACCCTAATGTCACCTAGATACTCCATTGTCACCTCAAGTGTCCGTGGGCATGATTATACGACATGGATCACACAATCTCAGATTCATCCAACCAACCTAAAAGTACGTCAAAGAGTGCCCCAAAGTTTCTACTGAAGAGTCAAGAACATGTGCCAACCCCTATGCATAGGTTCCCAAGTGTCACGAAACCCGCAAGTTGATCACCAAAACATACATCAAGTGGATCAATAGAATAATTCATTGTCACCACGATTATCCCACGCAAGACATACATCAAGTGTTCAGAAAAGACTCAATCTGATAAGATAACTTCAAAAGGGGAAACTCAATTCATCACAAGAGAGTAGAGGGGGAGAAACATCATAAGATCCAACTACAATAGCAAAGCTCGGGATACATCAAGGTCGTGCCATAGAGGAACACAAGAGAGAGAGAGAGAGATCAAACACATAGCTACTGGTACAAACCCCCAGCCCCGAGGGTGAACTACTCCCTCCTCGTCATGGATAGCGCCGGGATGATGAAGATGGCCTCCGGTGATGGGATCCCCCACTGGCAGGGTGCCGGAAAAGGGTCCCGATTGGTTTTTGGTGGCTAGAGAGGCTTGCGGCGGCGGAACTCCCGATCTATCTTCTGTTTTGGAAGTTTTAGGGTACGTAGGTATATATGGGTGCAGGGGGTACGTCGGTGGACCTCCGGGTTGCTCACGAGGTAGGGGGCGCGCCCAGGGGGCCCACCCTCATGGGCAGCCCGAGATTCCCCTGGCGTGCACTCCAAGCCCATCAGGTTGGTTTCCTTCCAAAATTAACTTCTCCAGTTGATTTCGTTCCATTTTGACTCCGTCTGATATTCCTTTTCCTGGAAACACTGAAATAGGCATAAAACAGCAAATCTGGGCTGGGTCTCCGGTTAATAGGTTAGTCCCAAAAATAATATAAAAGTGGATAATAAAGCCCAATATTGCCTAAAATAGTAGATAAAAGTAGCATGGAGCAATCAAAAATTATAGATACGTTGGAGACGTATCAATACTCCAATGTCACCTCAAGTATTCGTGGGTATGATTATACAATATGCATCACACAATCTCAGATTCATCTATTCAACCAACACAAAGAACTTCAAAGAGTGCCCCAAAGTTTCTACCGGAGAGTCAAGACGAAAACGTGTGCCAACCCCTATGCATAAGTTCACAAGGTCACTGAACCCACAACTTGATCAGCAAAACGTACATCAAGTAGATCATGTGAATATCCCATTGTCACCATAGATAAACACATGCAAGACCTACATCAAGTGTTCTCAAATCCTTAAAGACTCAATCCGATAAGATAACTTCAAAGGGAAAACTCAATCCATTACTAGAGAGTAGAGGGGGAGAAACATCATAAAATCCAACTCTAATAGCAAAGCTCGCGGTACATCAAGATCATGCCATATCAAGAACATGAGAGAGAGAGAGAGATCAAACACATAGCTACTGGTACATACCCTCAGCCCCAAGGGTGAACTACTCCCTCCTCATCATGGAGAGCGCCGGGATGATGAAGATGGCCACCGGTGATGGATCTCCCCTCCAACAGGGTGCCAGAACAGGGTCCCGATTGGTTTTTGGTGGCTACAGAGGCTTGCAGCGGCGGAACTCCCGATTTAGCTTATTTTCTGGGGGTTTCTGTATTTATAGGAATTTTTGGCGTCGGGAACAAGTCAGGGGAGTCTCTGAGTCGTCCACGAGATAGGGGGCGCGCCCAGGGGGGTAGGGCGCGCCCTCCACCCTCGTGGATGGCTCGGGACTCTTCTGGTCCATCTCCGATGCTCCGTGGGCTTCTTCTGGTCCATAAAAAATCGTCAAAAATTGGCACGTCAATTGGACTCCGTTTGGTATTCCTTTTCTGTAACACTCAAAAACAAGGAAAAAACAGAAACTGGCACTGCGCTCTAGGTTAATAGGTTAGTCCCAAAAATCATATAAAATAACATATAAATGCATATAAAACATCCAAGATGGATAACATAATATCATGAATACTTCATAAATTATAGATAGGTTGGAGATGTATCAGCATCCCCAAGCTTAATTCCTGCTCGTCCTCGAGTAGGTAAATGATAAAATAAATAATTTATGAAGTGTGAATGCTAGTAGGTGCACAAGTTTGATCAATGATAATTTCAATCACCTTTTCTAGCATTATTATATGTCAAAACAGTAGCTCGTCTCATAAAACTTCTCACGATCAAGGAACAAGTTATTCACATGTTAAAGCATAGACCATAAACTTTCTTGAAAACTAACAAACTATGTTCTCAGTCATCAAACAACTACAATTCATCTTATTTTCAGGAAGGGTCTATGTAAGAGCTTTGATTTAGCAAATCCCACATACTCAACTATCATATAGTCTTCCATGGTTGCTAGCACTCAAAGCATATTTTTGGAACAAATAGCATCCATCGAACACAGAGAAAGATAGGGGCTTAATGTTTCGCCTCCCAACTTACTTACCGTATAGATAATTGTCAACAGTAATAATTCATGATCAAATATATTTGAATGACCATATATGCTTAGATCTTTCCCCATCACATGATGCTTGCCAACTAAAGAATAGGTTGGAATGAGAAGGAATACTACTGACTCTTGCATAAAAGTAAAAGATAGGCCCTTCGCAGAGGGAAGCAGGGATTTGCAGAGGTGCTAGAGCTCGAAACTTTTAAAACAGAGATGAAAATAATTTTGAGAGGTATGCTTTCATTGTCAACATAATGACCAAGAGTTCCCAATATCTTCCATACTATATATATTATAGGCGGTTCCCAAACAGAAAGGTAAAGATTTTACTCCCCCTCCACCAACAATCACACTCCACGGCTTGTCCAAAACAACATGTGTCGTCCAACTATCAACAATCCTGGGGGAGTTTTGTTTAAATTATTTGCGATTTTGTTTTTGATCTTTTGATCATAGGACTGGGCATCCTAGTTACCAGCCATTTTATCGTGAATGATAAGCAGAGTCCACTCATCGTGAGAATAACCCACCTAGCATGGAAGATACTGACAGCCCCTAGTCGCTACATGAGCGATTCGGGCATTCAAAACATATTATTATTTGAAGGTTTAGAGTTTGGCACATGAAAATTTACTTGGAACGGCAGGTAAATACCGCATATAGGTAGATATGGTGGACACTCATGGAAGAAACTTGGTTCAAGGAATTTGGATGCACAAGTAGTATTCCCGCTTAGTACAGATATTTTGACTAGCAAAGGAATCTAAATAGCAAGCACCACATGTTAGAGGATCCATAACAATATAACTTCTATACAAATATACCCAAGCATAACTCATTATGTTGTCTTCCTTGTCCAACTTCAACTAATTTGCTCAAGTTTGAAAATAATTAATGGGGCTCACAATCATTGAAGATGTCCAAGATAGTATATTTATATGTGAAACCTCTCTTCCTTCAATATTCTTTCATGAATTGTTCAAGTGACCAATACTATGTTTCTTAACTTCCAATAAATTTTACCACCTCTACTTCTTATATGTGAAGTCATTACTCCCCATGGGATAAGCATATGAAGCATATGTAATTTCAGATTTATGATATTCAAATCATTCAACCATTTACTCATAGGATATAAGTGAAGCACACGAGTAAATGACAAACTACTCCAAAAAGATATAAGTGAAGATCAATGGGTAGTTAAATAATTATGTAGCTATGTGAAGACTCTCTGTCATTTAAGAATTTCATATCTTGGTATTTTATTCAAACAGCAAGAAAAACAAAATAAAACAAAATGATGCTCCAAGCAAAACACATATCATGTGGTGAATAAAAATATAGCTCCAAGTAAAGTTACCGATGAAAGAAGACGAAAGAGGGGATGCCATCTGGGGCATCCCCAAGCTTGGGCTCCTGGTTATCCTTGAATGTTACCTTGGGTTGCCTTGGTCATGCCCAACCTTAGGCTCTTGCCACTCCTTATTCCATAGTCCATCGAATCTTTACTCAAAACTTTAAAACTTCACAACACAAAACTCAACAGAAAACTCGTAAGCTCCGTTAGTATAAGAAAATAAATCACCACTTAGGTACTGATGTGAACTCATTCTTAATGCATATTGGTTTAATATCTACTGTATTCCAACTTCTCTATGGTTCATACCCTCCGATACTAGTCAGAGATTCATCAAAATAAGCAAACAACACATAGAAAATAGAATCTGTCAAAAACAGAACAGTGTGTAGTAATCTGTATCATTCAAATACTTCTGTAACTCTAAAAATTCTGAAATAAATTGGTGGATGTGATGAATTTTTCTATCAATCATCTGCCAAAGAATCAACCTGAAAGCACTCTCTAGTAAAAAAATGGCAGCTTATCTTGTGAGCGCGAAAGTTTCTATTTTTTACAGCAAGATCGCATAGACTTCACCCAAGTCTTCCCAAAGGTCCTACTTGGCACAAACACTAATTAAAACATAATAACATATCTAAACAGAGGCTAGATGAATTATTTATTACTAAACAGGAGCAAAAGCAAAGGACAAAAGAAAAATTGGGTTGCCTCCCAACAAGCGCTATCGTTTAACGCCCCTAGCTAGGCATGATGATTTCAATGATGCTCACATAAAAGATAAGAATTGAAACATAAAGAGAGCATCATGAAGAATATGACTAGCACATTTAAGTCTAATCCACTTCCTATGCATAGGGATTTTGTGAGCAAACAACTTATGGGAACAATAATCAACTAGCATAGGAAGGCAAAACAAGCATAACTTTAAAACTTTAAGCACATAGAGAGGGAACTTGATATTATTGCAATTCCTACAAGCATATGTTCCTCCCTCATAATAATTTTTAGTAGCATCATGAATGAATTCAACAATATAACTATCACATAAGGATAACTTTGAGGTGGTTTCGTACCCTACAATAATCTCTTCGTTTGTTCTCCGCTATTAGTTACTTTGGAGTGACTCTTTGTTGCATGTTGAGGGATAGTTATATGATCCAATTAAGTTATTATTGTTGAGAGAATTTGCACTAGTGAAAGTATGAACCTTAGGCCTTGTTTCCTAGCATTGCAATACTGTTTACGCTCACTTTTATCATTAGTCACCTTGCTGTTTTTATCTTTTTAGATTACAAAAACCTATATTTACCATCCATATCGCACTTGTATCACCATCTCTTCGCCGAACTAGTGCACCTATACAATTTACCATTGTATTGGGTGTGTTGGGGACACAAGAGACTCTTTGTTATTTGGTTGCAGGGTTGTTTGAGAGAGACCATCTTCATCCTAGGCCTCCCACGGATTGATAAACCTTAGGTCATCCACTTGAGGGAAATTTGCTATTGTCCTACAAACCTCTGCACTTGGAGGCCCAACAACGTCTACAAGGAGAAGGTTGCATAGTAGACATCAAGCTAATTTCTGGCACCGTTGCCAGGGAGGTGAGTGCTTGAAGGTATATCTTTAGATCTTGCAATCGAATCTTTTAGTTTCTTATTTTATCACTAGTTTAGTCTATAAAAGAAAACTACAAAAAAATGGAATTAAGGTTGCCTCATATGCTTCATCTTTTTAATATCTTTCGTGAAAATGATGGAAAGGAAAATTGTGCCCAAGTGCTAGAAGAAGAATGCATTAAAATGTTTGACACTAAATCTTTGAATGATGAGCATGATAGCAATGTTGTTAGTATGAACTCTTTAAATATATATAGTACTAATAATGGTTGCTCTAGTCATGAAGAAAATTTCTTTTATAAGCATGTCAACTTTTGTGGAGTGCATATAATTTGCAAGTACACACCAAATATGGAAGATAGATTTTGCAAGAGGCATAAGTATTTAGAAACTAAATGGTTGCAAGAGAGGCTAGAAGTTTGTGCTGAAAATTTAAAATTTCTTTGCCATCCTTGTGAACTTTGCAATGAACGTGATCATTTGAATACACAATGCAAATTGTTTCATGATCGAATCGTTTCCAAAAATTGTGATGACTTGATTTCCCTTGCACATCATAATGAACTTAGTTTGCTTATGGGTTAAGAAGAAATCAAACGTTTAACTAAGAATCTTCCAGAGTTTGTCCTTGATAAAGTTCTTGATTTTGATCTAGAGGAAATTTATATGTATTTGCGGTGAATTGCATTGAAAATACTTACATTGCCAATTACATAACATCAAGAAAACAAATAAAAGATGAAGAGAATACTAATGGAAGGGAAGAGATTTCCCAATATCCTCCTATTCTTTCTTATGATGAATCAGGTAACGAGGAGAAGCCTTCTATCCAACCAATCTCATTAATAAGGAGATCCAAGAAGAGGGTTAACCCCACACATGATGTGAAGAAGAAAAAGAAAAGATGTAGAAGCAAAGGTAAAAAGGTACCCCTCCCAAATGATGTTGCTCCTATTACTCATTGTGATGATGATAATTGCTATACTATTGGTGCTATCCATACTATTAATGATGAGAGTGATTATGCTTATGATATGAAAAGGCCCATGCTTGGGGATGCTATGTTTGATGAGAATGACATGTTTGAGAATTTATTTTCTGCAATTAATGTTTGTCCCAAGCTTGGGGATGCTATGTTTAATGAAGATGATATTTTTAGCCTCCCAAGTTTTGATGAGCAAATTTATTATGATGATAGCATGCCTCCTATTTATGATGATTATTGTGATCACACTTATGCTATAAAAATTAGTGATGATTATATTTATAAAACTTGTCATGATTATGATTACCCTTTTTCTGAACATTACTCTTTTAATGTGGAAATAATTTATAGTATTCGAGTCTCTTATGATACTCCCACTATTCTGAATAAGAAGAATTTTTCTTATGTGGAGAGTAATAAAATTTCTATGCTTGTAGATCATGAAAAGAATGCTTTGATCGATCTATTCAACAGTCCGTAGTAAAATAGCATGAAGCTATTCTTTCCGTTCGATTTATCATAGAGTTCGTACTAGAATAACACCTTAAGACTCAAATCAACCAAAACCCTAATGTCACCTAGATACTCCAATGTCACCTCAAGTATCCTTGGGTATGATTATACAATATGCATCACACAATCTCAGATTCATCTTTTCAACCAACACAAAGAACTTAAATGAGTGCCCCAAAGTTTCTACCAGAGAGTCAAGACGAAACCATGTGCCAACCCCTATGCATAAGTTCACAAGGTCACTGAACCCGCAAGTTGATCACCGAAACATACATCAAGTAAATCACGTGAATATCCCATTGTCACCACAGATAAACACATGCAAGACATACATCAAGTGTTCAAAAATCCTTAAAGACTCAATCCGATAAGATAACTTCAAAGGGAAAACTCAATCCATTACAAGAGAGTACAGGGGGAGAAACATCATAAGATCCAACTATAATAGCAAAGCTCACGGTACATCAAGATCGTTCCATATCAAGAACACGAGAGAGAGAGAGAGAGAGAGAGAGAGAGAGATCAAACACATAGCTACTGGTACATACCCTCAGCCCCGAGGGTGAACTACTCCCTCCTCGTCATGGAGAGCGCCGGGATGATGAAGATGGCCACCATTGATGGATCCCCCACCGGCAGGGTGCCGGAACAGGGTCCCGATTGGTTTTTGGTGGCTATAGAGGCTTGCGGCAGCGGAACTCCCGATTTAGGTTAGTTTTTGGGGGTTTCTGTATTTATAGGAATTTTTGGCGTCGGGAACAAGTCAGGGGAGTCTCCGAGTCGTCCATGAGATAGGGGGCGCGCCCAGGGGGTAGGGCACGCCCTCCACCCTCGTGGATGGCTCGGGACTCTTCTGGTCCATCTCCGATGCTCCGTGGGCTTCTTCTGGTCCATAAAAAATCATCAAAAATTGGCACGTCAATTGGACTCCATTTGGTATTACTTTTCTGTAAAACTCAAAAACAAGGAAAAAACAAAAACTGGCACTGGGCTCTAGGTTAATAGATTAGTCCCAAAAATCATATAAAATAACATATAAATGCATATAATACATCCAAGATGGATAATATATAATAGCATGAATACTTCATAAATTATAGATACGTTGGAGACATATCACCCATCTTGTTATCCTTAATAGCAACGATACATACGTGTCGTTTCCCCTTCTGTCACTGGGATCAAGCACCGTAAGATCGAACCCATCACAAAGCACCTCTTCCCATTGCAAGATAAATAGATCAAGTTGGCCAAACAAAATCCAAATATCGGAGAACAAATACGAGGCTATAATCAATCATGCATATAAGAGATCAAAGAAGACTCAAATAACTTTCATGGATAAAAACATAGATTTGATAATAAACTCAAAGTTCATCGGATCCCAACAAACACACCGCAAAAAGACTTACATCATATGGATCTCCAAGAGACCATCGTATTGAGAATCAAGAGAGAGAGAGAGAGAGAGAGAGAGAGGAAGCCATCTAGCTACTAACTACGGACCTGTGGGTCTATCAAGAACTACTCACGCATCATTAGAGAGGCACCAATGGACATGATGAACCCCTTCATGATGGTGTCTAGATTGGATCTAGTGTTTCCAGAACTTGCGGCGGCTGGAATTGATTTTCGTCGACTCCCTTAGGGTTTCTGGAATATGGGCTATTTATAGAGAAAAGAGGCAGTGCGGGAGGGCACTAAGGTGGTCATAACCCACCTGGGTGCGCTCGGGGGCCCAGGCGCGCCCTAGTGTCTTGTGCCCCCTCGGGCTCCCTCTCTGGTACTTCTTTGGCCCACTGGATGTCTTCTGGTCCAAAAAAATCCACAAAAAGTTTCGCTGCATTTGGACTCCGTTTGATATTGATTTCCTGTGATGTAAAAAACAAGTAGAAAATAGCAACTGGCACTGGGCACTATGTCAATAGGTTAGTACCAAAAAATGATATAAATGATTGTAAAACATCCAAGAATGATAATATAACAGCATGGACAATCAAAAATAATAGATATGTTAGAGAAGTATCAGCATCCCAAGCTTAATTCCTGCTCGTCCTCGAGTAGGTAAATGATAAAAACATAATTTTTGATGTGGAATGCTGCCTAACATGTTCATCACATAATCTTTTCTTTGTAGCATAGACATTTGGACTTTTATATGGTTCAAAGCAATAGGTACTCAAGCATACCAACAAGCAACCATGTCTTTCAAAATATCAACACTAATGCAAGTTATCCCTAGCCCATTATGCGCAATCATTGATCGATTCATGAAACACACTCGAATATTAGCTACACCCAATGCTCAAACACGATCATATTGCCCCTTAGTTGGTGCTTTATAAGAGAAGATGGAGACTCAAATTAAAAAAATAGAAATTGCACAAAGTAAAAGAAAGGCCCTTCGCAGAGGGAAGTGGGGATTTGTAGAGGTGCCAGAGCTCAAAGCAAAAATTGAGAGATAAAAACATTTTGGGAGGCATACTTTTCCCACCAACAAAAACGACTTAGAGTTCCCAATACTTTCCATGCTAGATACATCATAGGCGGTTCCCAAAGTGAAAATAAGGTTTATTCCTTTTTCCACCATACTTTCACTTTCCATGGCTAACCGTATCCACGGGTGCCCTCCATACGAACACATACCAAGAAATTTATTACGTGACAACATAAAGTAAATTCATTTTTTTCATTTAGGGACTGGGCATGCCTGATACCTTTATCGTACTCTCGTGCAATGACAAGTGAATAAACACTCATTGTGAGGATAACACATCTAGCATGGACAACACCAGCCACCCCTCACCGCCTTGCGAGCGGTACGAGCGCACAAAAGAGAAATTTATTTTTAATGTTAGAGAGGGCACAAGCAAGTTTGCTTAAACGGCATGAAAAATACCACATGTAGGTAGGTAATAGTGGACTCATATGGCAAAACTGGTTTAAAGGGTCTTGGATGCATAAGTAGTGATTATACTTAGTGCAAAATGAAGGCTAGCAAAACGATTGAGAAGCACCCAACCAAGAAACGAAGAATCGCGTACCCAAACATTAACCATAAGTAGCACCGAATAATGCACCATAAGTAGGATGTAATTTCATTGCATAACTATTGACTTTCGTTCTTGCATAAGGAATCACAAACCTTAACACCAATATTCTTACTAAAGCATATATAATTACTCATCAACACGACTCACATATCATACCATCATATCTCAAAACCAATACTAAGAACCAAGTTTATTTTGTCCAATGATTGTCATGAAAGTTTTTATTATATCCTTCTTGTATATCTATCACTTTGGGAGTATTTACATATGTTGCTTTTAATAAGCTCAAACAAATTTAAGTGAAGAACATGATCATAACATTTCTTTCTCTCGAAATAATCTAAGTGAAGAAAGGGAGAATTTCTAAAAAAAATTACTAACTCCCAAATAAATCTAAGTGAAGCATGAGAGCATTTCTTCAAAAATAAAAAAGCACACCGTACTCAAAAAGATATAAGTGAAGCACTAGAGCAATTCCATGGCTCTAAAAATTTAAGTGACGCATAGGAGGAAGCATAGCATAATTTTTTGGCTCTCTTAAAATGATGTGTCCAGCAAGGATTCAAGACATAAAACACAAAGCAAAACAAGCAAAGACTCATATCATACAAAATGCTCGAAGCAAAACTCATAATATGTGACGAATAAAAATATAGCTTCAAGTAAAATATCGATGGTTGTTAGAAGAAAGAGGGGATGGCACTCGGGGGCATTCCCAAGCTTAGTTGCTTGCAACTTCTTGAATATTATCTTGGGGTGCCTCAGGAATCCCCAAGCTTAGCCTTTTGATAATCCTTATTCCTTCATCCATCATAAGATCACCCAAAACATGAAAACTTCAATCACACAAAACTCAACAAAAACTTCGTGAGATCCGTTAGTATAAGATAGCAAACCACTACTCTAAGTATTGTTGCAAACCCATTCATATTTTATTTTTGCATTATATCTACTGTATTCCAACTTTTCTATGGCAAAAACTCTTCAAATAAAACCATAGAATCATCAAAACAAACACACAACGCAAAGAAAATAGAATCTGTCAAAAACAGAATCTGCAGCAATCTCACTACTTCGTATATTTCTGTAACCCCAAAAATTCTAAAAACTTAGGATGAAATGAATAATTTGTTTATTAATCTTCTGCAAAAAGAATCAACTCAAAAGCACTCTTCTGATAAAAATGAAAAATAATTTCGTGAGCACAATAGTTTCTGTTTTTCAGCAAGATCAAATCAACTCTCACCCAAATCATCCCAAAGGCCTTGCTTGGCACAAACACTAATTTAAGGCACAAAAACACATGTAATCAGAGGAATAAGTGGTAATTTATTGAAAACAGCAAGAAAACAAGAAATAAAAAAGATACAAGTTGGGTTGCCTCCCAACGAGCGCTATCGTTTTACGCCCCTAGCTAGGCATAACGCGTATGATCTAAGTTTTGTCCTCTATAATATTTGCCACTTTAGTAAGGGTCTTTGAAAATCCGGGAGGCTCCTTGTGCTTCCTTAAATTTTCCGGGAAAGAAACCATCGTGAGTTCTAAAATATCCAACCATTTTTTGCAAAGGGTAATCAAAGTGTTCATATGATTGATACTACCATTGAGATGTTTGTGAGGTTCATTATATTTTTGCAACTCAACCATATTTTTATGCAAATCACCGAGTTTGTCCAAAATTTGAACTCCCTCTGGGGTGAAACAAAACCCTTTATTTTGTGGTGTAACCCCCAAAATTCCTTCTAAGATTTCATAGGCATCATTAACATCAAGCTCAATAAAATTCCCTATCGCGACAAAATCCAAGAGTTGTCTATGATGCAAAGCCAATCCGACGTAACAAATTCTAAGCAAAAAATTTGCATCTCCCTTTAGATTGGAAACACGGTAAGACTCCATAAGCCTATACCAAGCATCTTTCAAATTTTCTCCTTGTCTTTGTTTGCAGTATAAAACTTCAAAATCTGGTAACAAAGGAGGAGCATTCAAACTAGCCATTGTGACAAGAAAACAAGAACACGAATAGATCTGACGAGAAAATGGGGAACGAAAAAGAGGGCAAATAAAATGGTAAATTTTTGTGAAGTGGGGGAGAGGAAAATGATAGGCAAATGGAAAATAATGTAAATTGCGAGGAGATGAGATTTGTGATTAGGAACTTGGTTGATGTCGATGATCATCCCCGGCAACGGCGCCAGAAATTCATTTTGATGCCTGCTTGAACTACGCCGGTATGTCCCCAAAGAGGAAGGGATGATGCAGAACAACAACGGTACGTATTTCACTCAGTGATGAGAACAAGGTTATCGAACCAGTAGGAGAACCAAGAAACACAACGTAAACAACCCCTGCACACACACAAAAATACTCGCAACCTGGCGTGCTAAAGGGGTTGTCAATGTCTTTCGAGTAACGATGCCAGAAATTGGCGAGAAGACGTGATAAAGTTGTAATAAATAGGATAAATATATCGCAAATAAATAAAGTGCAGCAAGGAATTTTTGTATTTTTGGTTTAAGAGATCTAAAAATAAAAGCAAAGGAAAATAGATTGCAAAGGCAAATATATTAAACAAGATACCCGGGGGTCGTAGGTTTCGCTAGAGGCTTCTCTCGAGAAAAATAGCAAACGGTGGGAAAACAATTACTGTTGGGCAATTGATAGAACTTCAAATAATCATGACGATATCCAGGCAATGATCATTATATAGGCATCATGTCCAAGATTAGTAGACTGACTCCTGCCTGCATCTACTACTATTACTCCACACATCGACTGCTATCCAGCATGCATCTAGTGTATTAATTTCATGGAAAACGGAGTAATTTAATAAGAACGATGACATGATGTAGACAAGATCTATTTATGCAGAAATAGACCCCATCTTGTTATCCTTAATATCAACGATACATACGTGTCGTTTCCCCTTCTGTCACTAGGATTAGGCACCATAAGATCAAACCCATCACAAAGCACCTCTTCCCATTGCAAGATAAATAGATCAAGTTGGACAAACAAAACCCAAATATCGGAGAAGAAATATGAGGCTATAATCAATCATGCATATAAGAGATCAAAGAAGACACAAATAACTTTCATGGATAAAAACATAGATCTGATCATAAACTCAAAGTTCATCGGATCCCAACAAACACACCACAAAAAGACTTATATTATATGGATCTCCAAGAGACCATTGTATAGAGAATCAAGAGAGAGAGAGTAAGCCATATAGCTACTAACTACGGAACCGTAGATCTACAAAGAACTACTCACGCATCATCGGAGAGGCACCAATGGACATGATGAAACCCTTTGTGATGGTGTCTAGATTGGATGTGGTGTTTTTGGAACTTGCGGCAGCTGGAATTGATTTTTGTCAACTCCCTTATGGTTTCTAGAATATTGGGGTATTTATAGAGCAAAGAGGCGGTGCGGGAGGCCATGGAGGTGGGCACAACCCACCTGGGCGCGCCTGGGAGCCCAGGCGCTCCCTGGTGTCTTGTGCCCCCCCGGGCTCCCTCTCCAAAAAAATCCACAGAAAGTTTCGCTACGTTTGGACTCCGTTTGATATTGATTTCCTGCGATACAAAACAAGCAGAAACCAACAACTAGCATTGGGCACTATGTCAATAGGTTAGTACCAAAAAATGATATAAAATGACTACAAAATGATTGTAAAACATCCAAGAATGATAGTATAACATCATGGAACAATAAAAAATTATAGATATGTTGGAGAAATATCAGCTATCAGCAATAGGTAGTTGGTCATCAAGAATATTCTCTAACCTAAACAAGTTATCAGCTATGGGGTTCTCAGCTCCTTTCCTATCAGTGATATGCAAATCAAATTCATGTAGCAAGAGAACCCACCTAATGAGTCTAGGTTTAGCATCTTTCTCTTCCATAAGACATGTTATAGCAGCATGATCAGTGTGAAAAATTAATTTGGAATCAACAATGTAAGATCTGAATTTATCACAAGCAAACACAACTGCTATTTTTAGTAGTAGCATAATTTCTTTGGGCACTGTCTAGAGTTTTTCTAGCATAATGAATAACATTTAACTTCTTATCAACTCTTTTTACTAGAACAACACCAATAGAATAATCACCAGCATCACACATGATTTCAAAAGGCAAGTTCCAATCAGGTGGTTGAACAATAGGTGCAGAACTTAAGGCTTTCTTAAGTGTTTCAAAGGCTTCTACACAATCATCATCAAAAACAAATGCAAGATCCTTTTGTAAAAGATTAGTAAGAGGCCTAGAAATTTTAGAGAAGTCTTTAATGAACCTCCTATAGAAACAAGAATGACCAAGGAAACTACGAATACCTTTAATATCTCTAGGACATGGCATTTTCTCAATTGCATCAACTTTAGCTTTATCCACCTCAATACCTCATTCAGAAATTTTGTGCTCCAAGACAATAACTTCATTAACCAAAAAGTGTCACTTCTCCCAATTCAACACAAGATTAGTTTGCTAACATCTCTGCAAAACTCGATCAGGGTTGCTTAAGCAATCATCAAAAGAAGTTCCATAAACAGAAAAATCATCGAGGAAAACCTCAACAATCTTTTCACAAAAATCATAGAATATAGCAGTCATACACTTTGAAAGGTAGCAGGTGCATGGCATAAACCAAAAGGCATACTTCTATAAGCATAAGTTCCAAAAGGGTAAGTAAAGGTGGTTTTCTCTTGATCAGGTTGTGAAATAAGGTATTTGAGAAAAACCAGAATATCCATTAAGAAAGCAAAAGTGTGTGTGCTAAGATAATCTTTCCAACATTTGATCAATAAAAGGTTGAGGGTAATGATCTATTATAGTTGCTTTATTTAGTTTTCTAAAATCAATTACCATTCTATAGCCAGTAACAATTCTTTGTGGGATAAGTTCATTTTTATCATTAGGAACAACAGTGATACCTCCTTTCTTAGGGACACAATGAACGAGACTTACCCATCTACTATCAGCTATGGGATAGATTATACCTACTTCCAAAAGCTTTAGTATTTCAATTCTTACCACTTCTTTTATCTTAGGATTGAAGCATCGTTGATGATCAACAACGGGTTTAGCATCAGGTTCCACATTGATCTTGTGCTGACAGAGAGTGGGACTAATGCCCTTAAGATCATCAAGAGTATATACAATAGCATCATGGTGCTTGCTCAGAGTTTTCAATAATCTTTGTTCTTCATGCTTTGAAAGGTTAGCACTAATAATAACAGGATATATCTTTTTCTCATCAAGATAAGCATATTTCAAACTATCAGGCAATTGTTTTAATTCAAATACAGGATCACCTTTAGGTGGAGGAGGACCTCCTAGAGTTTCAATAGGCAAATTATGTTTGAGCAGAGGTCGTTGTTCAAAGAAAATTTTATCTATTTCATTTCTTTCATGCATATGCATATTGTTTTCATGGTCTAGCAAATATTGTTCTAGTGGATCAGTAGGAGGCACGACAACAGAAGCAAGACCAATTATTTCATCCTTACGAGGTAATTCTTTTTTATGAGGTTGTCTATTAAACCTGGAAAAATTAAATTCATGAGACTCATCACCAAAGCGAACACTGACAGTTTGTTTATGACGATCTATAGTATCATTGACAGTGTTCAAGAAAGGTCTACCAAAGATAATGGGACAAAAGTCATCTTTTGGGGAACCAAGAACTAGAAAATTAGTAGGGTATTTTATTTTCCCACATAATACTTCAACATCTCTAATAAACCCAAGTGGTGTGATGGTGTCTCTATTAGCAAGTTTAATAGTAACATCTATGTCTTATACTTCAGCGGGTGCTATGTCATCCATGATTTCTTGGTAAAGACTAAAAGGAATATCACTCACGCTAGCACCTAAGTCACATAAACCATGATAACAATGATCTCCTCTTTTAACTTAGACAACAGGTGAGGGAGTCCTGGATTAAGGGGTCCTCGAACAGCCGGACTATATACTTTGGCTGGACTGTTGGACTAGGAAGATACAAGATTGAAGACTTCGTCATGTGTATGGATGGGACTCTCCTTTGCATGGAAGGCAAGCTTGGTAATTTGAATATGTGGATCTCCTTCTCTATAACCGACTCTGTGTAACCCTAGCCCCCTCCAATGTCTATATAAACCGGAGGGTTTAGTCCGTAGGACAACAACAATCGTAATCATAGGCTAGCTCCTAGGGTTTATCCTCTACGATCTCGTGGTAGCTCAACTCTTGTAATACTCATACAATCAAGATCAATCAAGCAGGAAGTAGGGTATTACCTCCATCGAGAGAGCCCGAACCTGGGTAAACATCGTGTCCCCCACCTCCTGTTACCATTAGCCTTAGACGCACAGTTCGGGACCCCCTACCCGAGATCCGCCGGTTTTGACACCGACATTGGTGCTTTCATTGAGAGTTCCACTATGCCGTCCCGATAAGGCTTGATGGCTCGCCTTGTTGTCAAGGACAACATCACCTCTGGAGGAACCTTGGCTGTAGGCCAGACTCTCCGGTTGGGCGGCTTCGTCATGACTGCCCGTTCGGCCGCCACGCCAACGATGATTTCTTAGGTCATCAAGAATAGCCTCCACGTCGGCTCGGAATTCACCGAGCAGATGGATCCAATGGAGCTCTCCTCCCTGAATGAGCTCTTGTACCGCATCGCCGCCCAGGAAGTCGCTACGCACTATGATCAGATTGGGCTTAAACCCGACCAGAGGGAGATTAGCTCTCCGCCGGTCACCCATCAGATAGCGGTGGTGGAGGAACAAAACAGTGATTCTTCCTATATTTTGAGGACAAACTATGTCTGGATTCCCGAGCTCTCCGAGCCGGATACCCGTCTATGGGAGGACATGGCCCAGGATCCGAACATAGAATCAGGCAGCGGGCCAGAAAAATTGGGCAACATCCTGGAATCCGAGCTGCCAAGCTCGGGAACTCCTCTGCCCCTGGGTCTCAGATTGCGTTAGGGTTTGGATTTACATCTACCCACCCACCCAGGTACAAGTTATCTTTCCCGCATTAGACAAGAGCCCCAAGATACAGTACATCACTTCTAGGCCAGATTCCTCCTTGTAATGAACAAGGTCAAGGACTGTCGCGAGGAAGACGCAATCTCATTCTTTTGTAAAACTACATGGACAAGGGAATCCTCAATGCCATAAGTCGCAGTGACATCACACACTTCGCTGACTTGATGGCCATAGTACAGAAGTACTGTTCGATGGAAAGCACCTAGAAAACCCAAACAAGGTTCTGGGATCCTCCGGCTCTCACTAAATCCCTCGTCCGAACTAAAAGGGTGCGCTCTCACAAGCCACCCATTCCGATTACAAAGAAACCAAAGTCCTCTATAGGGCATGGAACCGTACTGGAGGGATGGCTCAATGGGCCATGCAAAATTCACAGCACACCGGATATCACACCAACACACAGCCTTAGAGCATGTTGGATACTCCGGCAGGTGGCCAAGAGCGGCGAGGATCTCCTCATCAACAATACCGTAGAGCACCATCCCACAGAGAATAACAATACAGTACTGGCAATCTTCAAACAATAGGCGTAAGCAAGCACTCCGCAGCCTTGCCGAAGTCTGCCACGTTGCAGCAATAAATCCATGGAACGACACGGCTATAACCTTCAATGCTAGTGACAAACCTCAATTCCAAACAGTCCGAGCACCAGCCGCTTTGGTCCTTAGTCCAATTGTGGACGGCTTCCAGCTTATTAAAGTGCTCATGGACGGCGATAGCGGATTAAACCTCATCTACAAGGAAACCCTTAACAAAATGGAAATAGACAAGAGCCGCATTGAGCAAAGCAGCACGACCTTCAGGGGACTCATCCCTAGTCGGGAGGCACGGTATGCGGGAAAAATCATGATTGGATGTGGTATTCGGCACGCCGGAGAATTATAGGTACGAAGAAATTACATTCCAAGTGGCCCCGTTCAGTAGTGGATACCATGCCCTTTTAGGGCGGGACGCGTTCATGAGCTTCCAAGCTATACCCCATTACGGGTACATGAAGCTCAAGATGCCCGGGCCCAATGGAATCATCACTCTAGCTAGTGATCTGGACGTAGCACTCCGCACCAAAAATAAAACAGACGCACTAGCCCTTGAGGCATTATCCAAAACCCTCGTGGCTGAAGAGCTAACAACGCTGCACTCCACAATGGACAGGGACGACGTGATACTCGACAAATGACCGAAATCCACCTCTTTCAAACCAGTGGACGAAATAGTCAAATTCCAGGTCCACCCAATGGACCCTACAAAAATAGCATCAATTGGGGCACAACTGAACCCCACAATAGACGCCACACTGCGAGAGTTCTTGCACGAGAATTGGGACATCTTCTCCTGGCATCCCTCAAACATGCCAGGTATCCCACGCAGGCTGGCCGAGCATAGCCTAAACATACTAAAGGGATGCAAGACGGTCAAGCAGACTCTTCAGCGCTTTTCAGAACCCAAGCGACAAGCCATGGGAAAAGAGCTAGCCAATCTACTCGAGGCCGGATTCATTAGAGAAATAAAGCATCCGGACTGGCTAGCAAACCTGGTGATGGTACCAAAGAAGGACAAATCCTGGTGCCTGTGTGTCGATTTCAAGGACCTCAATAAGGCTTGCCCTAAGGATCCCTTGCCCCTCCCCCGCATCGATCAAATCATCGACGCTACCGCAGGACACGACTCATTGGTTTTCCTCGACGCATAATCTGGATACCATCAAATCAAGATGGCGGAGTCCGATCAAGCCACAACGGCATTTATAACCCCATACGGCCCTTTCTGTTTTAACACCATGCCTTTCGGGCTCAAAAACGCCGGTGCAACCTATCAACACATGATTCAGACATGCCTGCAAACACATATCAGCAAAATAGTGGAGGCATACATAGACGACGTGGTCATCAAAACCGGACATGTCGAATCCTTAATAGACAACTTGAGGCTTACGTTCGACAATCTCCGAACATATGACATCAAGCTCAATACGGGGAAATGCGTCTTCGGCGTACCTGCCGGAAAACTTTTGGGCTTCATCGTCTCCAATAGAGGAACTGAAGCAAATCCGGCCAAAATCTGAGCTCTGTCACAGTTGGCTACCCCAACAGACCTCAAGCAAATCCAGAAATTAACTGGATGCGTGGCTGCCCTAAGCCACTTTATCTCCCGATTAGGAGAAAAGGCATTACCTCTTTATCGCGTTCTTCGATGCACTGACCGCTTCGAGTGGACGGATGCGGCTACGGCCGGACTGGAAGAAATAAAGGCCCTCTTGGCCAGCAATCCAATCCTGGCCGCGCCAAGAATTGGCGAACCCATGTTGTTATATATAGCTGCAACACACCAGGTTGTAAGTGCAGCGCTCGTCGTCAAACGAGAGACGGACGGACACAAGTTCCCGCTTCAAAAGACGGTATACTATGTATCCACCGTCCTCACTCCATGCAAATCACGGTACCCACATTATCAAAAGATGGCATACACGGTCTTCATGGCATCCCGAAAACTATGACACTACTTTCAAGAGTGTTCAATCACGATGGCCTACGAAGTACCACTCAATGACATAATAAACAACTGCGATGCCACGGGCCGGATTGCTAAATGGGCTATCGAGCTCCTCCCGTTCGACATAGCATACAAACCACGGCGAGCCATTCAGTCGCAAGTACTGGATGACTTCATCGCCAAATGGACAGAAGCCGAACTCCCTAAAGAGTATGGCGTGTACTCCAATTGGATCATGCACTTTGGCGGCTCTAAGATGCTGGCTGATCTGGGGGCAGGCGTTGTGCTGACATCCCCCATCGGAGATACAGTCCTATATGTACTCCAAATACTATACACAGATTCCAACAATGCAGCCGAATATGAGGCTCTGTTGCATGGTCTTCGGATGGCAGTCTCCATGGGCATTCAATGCCTAGAAGTGCGTGGGGATTCGAACCTTGCAATATGTCAAATAAATGGAGACTTTAATGCCAAGGACCCAAAAATGGCGGCCTACCGCAATGCCATCCTTAAAATGTCAGCTCGGTTCGAGGGGCTCGAATTCCACCATCTGGTCCGAGAAAACAATCAAGCAGCGGATATCCTCGCCGGCATCGGCGCTAAGCGCGACCCCATCCCACCTAATATCTTCCTAGAAAGGCTGTTCAAGCCATCCGTGGTATGGGAAGGGGAGACCGGCAATATCAGTCCGGATCCGAACACAACACCAGATACCGAACACTCTGACATAATCAGAGGCTCCGCCACCGAAATAACACCATCGGCCCACGTGATTATGGCTATCATCGCCCCATGGACAGAACCCTCCTTAGCCTACCTAAATAGGCAAGAACTCCCTGAGGACCAAAATAAGGCACATTGCATTGTGCGGCGCTCTAAAGCCTACAAGGTTCACGAGGGAGAGCTTTATAAGAAAAGCGCAACTGGAGTGCTCCAAAGGTGCATCTCCAAAGATGAAGGACGACAGCTTTTGGCAGAAATTCATGCTGGACTAGGCGACCACCACGCCGCAGCTTGAGCCCTTGTAAGCAAGGCCTTCCATACATGTTTCTACTGGCCGATAGCCCGAGCAGACGCACAAGACCTCGTCCAATATTGTGTCGGTTGCCAGCTTTTTGCAAATCAAAGCCATATGCCACCTACCGCTCTTCAAACAATCCCCATAACTTGGCCCTTTCCGGTCTGGGGGCTCGATATTGTTGGACCCCTTAAAGGAGGAAGCCATAAGAAAAAAATACTTGTTGGTCATGGTCGATAAATTCACCAAATGGATAGAGGCCAAGCCAGTTAAAACGGCCAAATCCGGAACAGTGATAGACTTTATATCCGGAGTCGTACATTGTTACGGTGTCCCCCAGAGCATCATCACCGATAACGGCTCCAACTTTACAGCCGACAAGGTGAAAACTTGGTGCGGCAAGATGGGCATTAAGCTCGATTATGCCTTTTTCTATCACCCCCAAACAAATGGTCAAGTCGAATGAGCAAATGGTCTCATTATGAGCGGCATCAAACCCAGACTAGTGCAATCCTTGAAGGAATCATATTCGCACTGGGTCGAGGAGCTTGACTCCGTACTATGGGGGTTACAGACCACGCCAAATCGCACCACTGGATACACACCATTTTTATGGTGTACGGCACAGAGGCGGTGTTGCCCTGCGATATTATTCATGACTCACCTCGAGTGCGCATGTACGAAGAGAGAAAAGCCGAGCTAGATTGGCAGGATAGTTTAGATGCCCTGGAGGAGGAGCGGGACATCGCGAAGGCCCGTTCCGCATTTTATCAGCAGCAGGCTCGAAGGTATCAAAGCAGAGAAGTGCGGGCCAAAACCTATAACATTGCCGAACTCGTTCTACGCCTACTGGAGAAGAAAAAGGACAAGCTCAAGCCCAAGTGGGAGGGTCCCTTCATCATTGACAAAGTTCTCACCGGAGGAGCGTACCGTCTGCGTGATGCATCAGATAACCGACTCGAGCCGAACCCATGGAACGTGGCCAGACTCCGAATATTCTACGCCTAGTGCCGAACTCTGTGTTCGTTTCCCTATCTCTGCTTTTTTTAAAGTTATGTCCTCCTTTTTTCTTTCTTTCCTTTTTATATATAGCCTTAAAAGCTTTAAGTGTGCTTCGATCGCACACTCCCGCCGCGCTATGCACGCTCAATATACCTGGGGGCTTCTTAGACAGAAGCTTAATATAATTATCTTCTGGGCTTTATGCCCACCACATATGTGTCATTTATCCATATGTGCCTTTTTTCACCATTATATGCATCGATATGACTTAAGTTTTGGCCAATTTGGGTTGCCTGGCTCTTGTGTTTATGCCCTACGTTGTCGTTAATTAGGCTAGGGCATAAGGGGAGCACCTCTGCAATTATTACTGCCAGGTCAGCCGGATGTGTACCTCAGACTGCGTGAAGCCGAAAGCTAGCGTTCTTAAAGGAATATTCGGTCGGTGAACAAAAGATGTCTTTTGCTCATTGCAAAACATGCCCCCAGATGCTTATATCCTGCGTCATTTTTCGCTGTTCGGACATGCACGTTAATTCATGCACACCTAGGGAAAGGAACCCTTAACGGAACTATTCTCCCTGGAAGATGTTTCTTACTACCCATGTAATATAACATAGCTAGTTGGGTACTTGTATGTTCAAGCACTTATGACCCCTACGCCTGGTTTCCATGTGTGCCCCAGTTTTCACATAATTGAGCGGGTATTCGGATACACTCCAAGCTGTCGGGTTCAGAGGTTGAAGCGAAAAGGTCTGCCAAGACAAATGATTTACAATCCGGCTAGGGACAAAATACATCCTTTGAAGTACAAAGTCACTTAGACTGACTAAATTCTTCTTCTATACCATCCAACAGGCTGTCTAGCCTATAATCCTGTTGGGAATACTTTGCGGCTAAAGCTACCTGGTCATATACCAGACTAACGGGGATCTCTTTCCCATATGACCCTACAAGTCCGACCTCAGCCATATGGTTCGGGTTAGCCTTCGTGTATTGCGTCTTCACCATGGCCTAGGCTTCCCTTGGACCTTGTCGGCAGGCTGATATCTTCCATATCGGTAGCACTGCCGCGCTCCCTTGAGCATCTCAATAAGCTCTCCCATGCCTCTGGGTAGGGATGCGGACGGCCACAAGGCCTGGGCAATACCCTGCATCACCTGCCGAATTTGTCTGTGCAGTTGTGAGAGTTCTTGGAGAAGATCGGCTGCAAATCCGGGAATCTCCTCTTCGGGACAACGTGTCAGCATACCTACAGATATCATTCTGTTAGGTTGTTTCTTCGCCGAACTGTATAGAGGTTCGTTCGAGTACTCACCAAAAATACCGCGTCGAAGCCGCTTATTCTCATTCACGGAGTCAGCAAGTTGGCCCCGAACATCTTTTAATTCAACGTCCAGCCGGGTCTTGGCGTCGTTGAGATCATTATTCTCTCGAATAACTCGTGTAAGCACGTGCTCGCCATCCTCTAACTGTCGTTGAGTATGTTGCTCATTTTCTGATACGATCTCCGGATTGTTTCTGGGATTGTCTACAGAATCTATTGTTAGATATGCATGCATGCCGAATACTAACTGGTATATGTCAATACATTCTTTTTTATCATGACAAGTATTACCAGATGAGGCCTTCTTGGACTCCTCCATTTCGGCGACTGCGGCCCGTAGCTGGGCTTTGCACTCCTCCAGCTCTTTTGACAACTGGGTATTCTTCTCTGTAAGAACCTATGCATACAATTGATCCTTAAATCAGATGTGCCAACTGTTTCAAGTCTCAGGGGCTACGGATATACATACTTATAAAATTTTCTTACATGTATGTCCTTTACATACTGGACCATAGCTCTGGCAAGGCCATCTTGAGCAGCTCGGATGTACGCGTTCCCTGAGTTGAAGGCATTGAACGCCTCTTCAGAGAAATTAGGGTCGCGTAGTGTGGCCCGTCGACGCCTGTGATTCATGGCGCTCCCCACTTCAGAGTTTGTAGCGGATAATCTATCCGCATCCTCTGTAGGAGGACCATCCGGCGATGTCCCCGCGTTAATCTCCGCCCTTGAGTCCGGCCTCAGAATTCGGCTGCTGGAGGCGTGACCCGCAGGCTCTCCGGATATAGTCCGGCGAGTGCTTTTTCTGCCGGGGAGCCATGGACATTGTTATATTTTAAGGATGATAATTGCGTAGCAGGTTTTTAATCATACCTCTGTGACGGCATCTCGGTCCTGACTGCCTTCCTTTTAAGCCGATCCGGCTTCGGTGCTCCTTGTTGACGAGTCGCCACGGGTTCGTCGTGGCGTTCCGATGGCCTTCCCTGTGAAACGCAATACAGGTGCGGTGGGTAAGGTGGAAAGAGGGTATCCTTCTTGTAAATTAGGACTCCGGTTTTACTTACATGCGATGCAGGGAGTAGGCCAGGATAATCAGCTATGATGGCCACCAAGGCACCATCACAACTCAACTGATAAAATGTCTTGTCGATGAGCTCCACAAATATGTCCGGATCTTCTTCAAGTCCGGGGTCGAGGGCTTGGTCGGGGTCCTCTGGCTGTGGAGACGGGCTGTGGACCTCCCTCATAGATCTTCGCAGTTCCTGCTATGAATGGGCAAGGTAAATATTTGTGATAAGGAATACGGGAAAAGAATGGAACGAAAGGTAGCAGCTCACCCAGCTTGGGAGTTGTACATGGAGAATCCATCTCGTGGCTTAATACGGATGAACTCCTCTTCCAATCCTTTGAACAAGTCGGACAATATTTTCGCCAGTGCGGCGGTGGAGTCCGGACCTTTACGGCCGCAGTGGGTGGCGTCGTCTTCTCCATTGAAGTGCCACATGGGCTTCCCCCGATACTGAAGTGGTTGTACCCCCGCCATTATGCATATTGACATAACTTCAATGATTGTCAGTCCTGATCGGTCCATCGTCTTAATCCTGTCCATCAGGAAAAGAACCTCTCTGTTATCTTTCTCCTGGGGGCTCCGGGGACGCCAGCTGTGGCGTTTCTACGACGGGCCATTTGTAAAGTCATGAAGGCCCATCCGCATAGTGTCCGGAAGGGGGACGTCCTCCATATAAAACCACTTTGAAGGCCAGTCTTCGGATGTCTTCTTCGGAGTACCGGACAAGTATCCGGTCCCGGAGATGTGCCATATTTCGGCTCTGCCCACTTGATATATTGACCCCTCCTGAGTGCGGGGCACGAGGCAGAATAGCCTCTTCCATAGCTCGAAATGAGCTTCGCAGCCCAGAAACAGCTCGCAAAAGGCGACGTAGCCGGCGATATGTCAAATCGAGGCAGGGGTGAAGTTATGCAGCTCGAGGCCATAGAACTCCAGGAGCCCGCTGAGGAATGGATGGATTGGAAATCCTAGTCCCCTCAGCAAGAAAGGGACAAGGCATACCCGCTCCCCCTTGGATGGGTTGGGAAAACTCTCCGCTTGCTCCCCGCCATTATAGGTGGCTAGTCTGGCTCGAACGGGGACCATGTATGCGGGCGGGAGAAATCCCTGGGTCTGTAACTCTACCAATAGGCTGTGGGGAACAGAACACTTCTCCCAATCGCCTGTCTTAGTGCTACGGGAGCGAGAGGAGGAGCCGCGAAGGCCGGCCATGATGGAGTGGTTTCTTCCGGGTGCCCTACGATGGATGCTCGCCGGGGGGAGATGGTGTGATTTGGATCTGAGGATCCCCGACGATTTACTTACATGGTCAGGGTGGCAAATGCCCGACTTCTCGCATTTGGTCGACATGTGGAGATAGCCATTATTGCAGCATAGAAGCCGAGGAGTGCAACATTGATGGGAAGCCGGACACTGCTCGTTACAATAGGTACTTTGGAGAATTTGGAGAAGAACCCGCCTTGCAATGCCGAAGACAATCTGCGCGCCGCACTCATCGTCATTGAAGCCTGGTTCAGGGGCTACTGAGGGAGTCCTGGGTTAAGGGGTCCTCGGACAGCCGGACTATATACTTTGGCCGGACTGTTGGACTATGAAGATACAAGATTGAAGACTTCATCACGTGTCCGAATGGGACTCTCCGTAGCGTGGAAGTCAAGCTTGGCAATTCGGATATGTAGATCTCCTTCTTTGTAACCGACTCTGTGTAACCCTAGCCCCCTCCGGTGTCTATATAAACCGGAGGGTTTAGTCCATAGGACAACAAGAATCATAATCATAGGCTAGCTTCTAGGGTTTAGCCTCTACGATCTCGTGGTAGATCAACTCTTGTAATACTCATACATCAAGATCAATCATGTAGGAAGTAGGGTATTACCTCCATCGAGAGGGCCCAAACCTGGGTAAACATCATGTCCCCCGCCTCCTGTTACCATTAGCCTTAGACGCATAATTCGGGACCCCCTACCCGAGATCCGCCGGTTTTCACACCGACAACAGGCATGCCAACAACAGATCTATGTTTATCTTTTTCATCGGGTTTGGCAATTCTAGCAGCTTCATCGCAGAAGTAAATAACATGCCCATCAATATTTTCTACCATTAGAACTTTAGCCATAGCAACACTAGGTTCCACTTTAATTTTCTCAGAAGGTTTAGGGGCCTTAATATTACTTTTGCGAACCACAGTTGAAACTTTAGCATGTTCCTATATCCTAACAAGAAAAGGTGGCGTCTCAATATAAGCAGTAGGCACAACTAGGTCAACATTGTAAATAATAGTTTCATCTTTAACTATGACTGGTTCTTTAATTTCTTATTTAATAGGTGGGTGATATTTAAACCACTTCTCCTTAGGGATATTAGCATGAGTAGCAAATTATTCACAAAAAGAGGCTACTATCTCAGAGTCAAGTCCATATTTAGTGTTAAACTTCTGAAAAGCATCGGTATTCATAAAAGATTTAATACAATCAAACTTAAGCTTAATACCTAACTCTTTACCTTCGTCAAGTTCATAATCTTCAGAGTTGCGTTTAATTCTTTCTAAAAGATCCCACCTTAATTCAATAGTCTTCTTCATAAAAGAACCAATACAAGAACTATTGAGTATGGATTGATCATCACGAGAAAGCCGAGCATAAAAATTCTGAATAATAATTTCTCTTGAGAGCTCATAGTTGGGACATGAATATAACATTGACTTAAGCCTCCCCCAAGCTAGAGAGATACTTTCTCCTTCACGAGGCCATAAATTATATAAATAATTCCAATCACGATGAACTAGATGCATATGATAAAAAATTTGGTGAAATTCCAATTTCAATTGATTCCAGTTCCAAGATCCAATATCACTGCATAGCCTATACCATGTCAATGCTCTTCCCGTCAAAGATAAAGGGAAAACCTCCTTCTTAGCTAAATCTCCAGGTAAACCTGCAAGCTTAAATAATCCACAAATTTCATCCACATAGATCAAGTGCATATCAGGTTGTTCGGTTCCATCTCCTACATAAGGATTAGCAAGCAGTTGTTCTATCATACCCGACGGAATTTCATAACCAATATGTTTAGTAGGAGCAGTAGGTTCAGGCGCAACTAATTGTGGTTTCGGTCGAGGTGAGGATACCCTGAACAAACCCCCCAAAGGATTGTTTTCCATAGTAGCAAGTGATAATAAATTTCAGCACACTACATAAATTTTCCTTGCCAATTTCTACTTACCAAGAGCGCTACACTCCCCGGAAACGGTGCTAGAAAAGATCCGTGATGACCCGCAAGTATAGGGGGTCAATCCAGTTCTTTCAATATGTAAGAGTGTCCATCCTAACGAGGAGCAGAAGGAAATGATAAGTGGTTTTCAGCAAGGTATTTTCTGCAAGCACTGAAATAGTCGGTAACATGTAATTTGGTAGCAAGATAATTTGTAACGGACAAGTAACAGTAAAGGTAAATAAAGTGCAGTAAGGTAGCCCAATCCTTTTGTGGCAATGGACATGCCAAAATGGTCTCTTATGATAAGCAAAGCATTCTTGATGGTACACGGGAATTTCACCATGTCACTTTCATCATGTTGGCTTGATTCGTGGTTGCATGATTAGTTGCAACATCACTTCTCCCGTGACCTCAAGAACAAAAGTAACTACTCACAAATGATAATCATGCTCAAGATCCGAGGGGTATTAAATAGCATAATGGATCTAAACATATTAATCAACTACAAGATGTAATCAACACTACTAGTCACCCACATGTACCAATCTGAGGTTCTGGTACAAAGATTGAACACAAGAGATGAACTAGGGTTTGAGAGGAGATGGTGTTGTTGAAGATGTTGATAGAGATGGCCCTCCCAAAGATGAGAGGGCTGTTGGTGATGATGATAGTGATGATTTCCCCCTCCGGGAGGGAAGCTCCCCGGCGGAATCACTCCGCCAGAGGGAAAAAGTGTTCGTTCCCAAGTTCCACCTTGAGACGGTGGCGCTTCGTCCTGAAAGTCCTCCCCTAATTTTTTCTAGGTCAAAGTGACCTATATACCAGAAAATGGGCTCCAGAGGTGGGCCGTGTTGGGCACAACCCACTAGGGAGCGCCTGGGGGGGGGGGGGGCTGGCGTGCCCCGGTGTCTTGTGCTCACAAGGTGCCCCCCCTCCAGTAGTTATTTACTCCATTATTTATTAAATATTGCAAAATAATTCTCCGTGAAGTTTCAGCTCATTTGGAGATGTGCAGAATTGGTAACTCTAACATAGCTTTTTCAGGTTGAGAATTCTAGCTGCCGACATTCTCCCTCTTTGTGTAAACCTTGCATATTATGAGAGAAAAGGCATTAGAAATACTTCAAAAGGCATTATTATGCATAAAAACATTATAAATAACAGTAGGAAATCATGACGCAAAATGGACGTATCAGTCCCCCTGATGAAGATCCAATTCTCGTTGATGGTAACCACCACCCTCTACTTCAACAGCTAAACTTTAACCCTAATTAGCATAACCATTTCCCGGGCTCTCTGCAACAACCCTAATTACCTGATGAGATGAACCAACAACAATGGGGCAACCCAATCCTATGGAAGAAGGTGAAATGTGTGGTTGGTGTCATTGGGCTATGCTTGCTCATAAGGATATGGTGAGGTTTTAGAGCTCCATGATTGAATAGCACCTCTAGATGAACCATTGCTTCTGTCGTTCTCTCTTCAATCACATGCTAGTTCTGATAATTTTTTAGTTGTGTGCTTAGGCTTTTGGGGCGGAATGCAATTTTTAAATCAGATGGATGGGTCTGTCCCAATAAAATGTTATTTCCCCCGACTTGAGTTTGCTTCTTGGGCCACCTACACCTCTTGATATTTAGACCAACTAGCCCATGCTACATGATGTTCACAACCTACAGACCCCTGAAGAAAACCCAGCTAATCTGCACCTAGCTACTTTGCAGCCACCTTTGGAAATTAATGCCTAAGAATTCCTCCTGTTTGTGCCCTCAACAAGCTACCGCTAGTTGATCTACCAGCAAATAATTTTAATATGAATATGGTTGCTCCCCATTTTGTGGAGAATGACCTTGTAGATACCCATGAAGTTCTTGTCATACAACTTGACCCTGAAATTCAGTAAGAGCAAGAGTTTGTTCCCGACAATATGTTTGATCATGTGATTAAATTGGCAAATGGTAATTAGTTGGTCCTACCTACAACGCATAATCCTGAATACAATACTTTTATTGATGAATGTTGAAATTAGGGACACTGAGCATGAAGTTCAATCTATTGCAAACACTGTTTCAACTAATGCATTGCAATATGATGATATTTCTGTCCCATCTGGCAACTTTATTGGGCCTTGCTACCTCTTGAGCACTGGGTTGGATTTCCCCGAAGAGGAGGGGATGATGCAGTAAAGTAGCGTAAGTATTTCCCTCAGTTTTTGAGAACCAAGGTAACAATCCAGTAGGAGACCACGCACAAGTCCCTCGTACCTACACAAAATGATAGCAACTCGCAACCAATGCTTAGGGGTTGTCAATCCCTTCACGGTCACTTACGAGAGTGAGATCTGACAGAGGTAATATTTTTGGTATTTTTGATAGATAGATGCAAAGTAAAAAGTAAAGGCAAAGTAAAAACAAAGCAAGTAAATAAAGTGATATAGATTGATATGATGAGAATAGACCCGGGGGCCATAGGTTTCACTAGTGGCTTCTCTCGAGAGCATAAGTATTCTACGGTGGGTGAACAAATTACTATTGAGCAATTGACAGAATTGAGCATAGTTATGAGTATATCTAGGCGATGATCATGTATATAGGCGATCGAAACGATTCTGCATCTACTACTATTACTCCACTCATCGACCGCTATCCAGCATGCATCTAGAGTATTAAGTAAAAATGGAGTAACGCCATAAGCAAGATGACATGATGTAGAGGGATAAATTCATGCAATATGATAAAAACCCCATCTTGTTATCCTTGATGGCAATAATACAATACGTGCCTTGCAACTCTTTCTGTCACTGAGTAAGGACACGGCAAGATTGAACCCAAAGCTAAGCACTTCTCCCATTGCAAGAACTACCAATCTAGTTGGCCAAACCAAAAAGATAATTCGAAGAGACTTGCAAAGATAACTCAATCATACATAAAAGAATTCAGAGAAGAATCAAATATTTTCCATAGATAATACTAGATCATAAACCCACAATTCATCGGTCTCAACAAATACACCGCAAAAAGAAGATTACATCGAATAGATCTCCACAAGAGAGGGGGAGAACATTGTGTTGAGATCCAAAAAGAGAGAAGAAGCCATCTAGCTACTAGCTATGGACCCGAAGGTCTGAAGTAAACTACTCACACTTCATCGGAGGGGCTATGGTGATGATGTAGAAGCCGTCCGTGGTGGATGCCCCCTCTGACGAAGCTCCAAAACAGGCCCCAAGATGGGATCTCGTGGATACAGAAAGTTGCGGCGATGGAATTAGGTTTTTGGCTCCTGTTCTGATCATTCGGGGATATGTAGGTATATATAGGAGGAAGGAGTACGTCGGTGGAGCTCCGAGGGGCCCACGAGGTAGGGGGGCACGCCCAGGGGGGGACGCCCAGGGGGGCGCGCCCTCCACCCTCGTGACCGCCTCTGGCGCTTCTTGGAGTAGGGTCCAAGTCTCCTGGGTCATGTTCGGTTGGAAAATCATGATCCCGAAGGTTTCATTCCGTTTGGACTCCGTTTGATATTTTGTTTCTTCGAAATACTGAAAAAGGCAAAAACTGCAATTCTGGGCTGGGCCTCCGGTTAATAGGTTAGTCCCAAAAGTAATATAAAAGTGGAAAATAAAGCCCAATATAGTCCAAAACAGTAGATAAAGTAGCATGGAGCAATAAAAAACTATAGATACATTGGAGACGTATCAAGCATCCCTAAGCTTAATTCCTGCTCGTCCTCGAGTAGGTAAATGATAAAAAAAATGATTTTTGATGCGGAGTGATACTTTGGCATAATTTCAATGTAAATCTTCTTAATTGTGATATGAATATTCAGATCCGAAAGATTCAAGACAAAAGTTCATATTGACACAAAAACAATAATACTTCAAGCATACTAATCAAAGCAATCATGTCTTCTCAAAATAACATGGCAAAAGAAAGTTCATCCCTACAAAATCATATAGTTAGGCTATGCTTCATTTTTGTCACACAAAGATGTTCCCAACTTCTATACCCCCGATGACAAGCCAAGCAATTGTTTCATACTTAAATAATCTCAAACTTTTTCAACCTTCACGCAATACATGAGCGTGAGCCATGGATATAACACTATGGGTAGAATAGAATATGATGATGGGGATTGTGTGGAGAAGACAAAAAATAAGAAAGTCTCACATTGACGAGGATAATCAACGGGCTATGGAGATGCCCATCAATTGATGTGAACATTAGGAGTAGGGATTGCCATTCAATGGATGCACTAGAGCTATGACTGCTCAACAAAAGAAAACTAGTGGGTGTGCATCCAACTTGCTTGCTCACGAAGACCTAGGGCATTTTGAGGAAGCCCATCGTAGGAATATACAAGCCAAGTTCTATAATGAAAAATTCCCACTAGTATAAAAAGACAACTTATGAGACTCACTACATGAAAAACAAGGTGCTACTTTGAAGCACAATATATGAGACTCACTACATGAAGAACAAGGTGCTACTTTGAAGCACAATATATGAGACTACATGAAGAACAAGGTGCTACTTTGAACCACAAGTGTGCAAAAAGAGATAGTAGCATTGCCATTTTTATTTTATTTTCTATTTTTCTATTTTCTCTTTTTCTTGGGCCTTTCTTTTTTTTTTTCTTTTTGGCCTTTCTTTTTTTTGATTGGGCAATGCTCTAATAATGATGATCATCACACTTCTATTGATTACAACTCAAAACTTAGAACAAGATATGACTCTATATGAATGCCTCCTGCGGTGTACTGGGATGGTGAAATGAATAAAGAGTGACATGTATGAAAAATAATGCATGGTGGCTTTGCCACAAATACGATGTCAACTACATGATCATGCAATGGCAATATGACAAAAGTAATGTATGTCATGATGATGATGATGGAAGTTGCATAGCAATATATCTCGGAATGGCTATGGAAATGCCACAATAGGTAGGTATGGTGGCTGTTTTGAGGAAGATATAAGGAGGTTTATGTGTGATAGAGCGTATCGTATCACGGGGTTTGGATGCACCGGCGAAGTTTGCACCAACTCTCAAGGTGAGAAAGGACAATGCACGGTACCGAAGAGGCTAGCAAAGGTGGAAAGGTGAGAGTGCGTATAATCCATGGACTCAACATTAGTCAAAAGAACTCATATACTTATTGAAAAAATTTAGAAGTCATCAAAAATCAAGTACTACACGCATGCTCCTAGGGGGATAGATTGGTAGGAAAAGACCATCGCTCGTCCCCGACCGCCACTCATAAGGATGCACAAGCTAGGTACACTTCATGTTTCAAATTTGTTACACAACTTTTAACCATACGTGCACGCTACGGGACTTGCAAACTTCAACACAAGTATTTCTCAAATTCATAATCATCCAACTAGCACGACTACGATATTATCACCTCCATATCTCAAAACAATTATCAAGCATCAAACTTATCTTAGTATTCAATTCACTCAAAAGAAAGTTTCACATATCTTGAATACCAAGTATATTAACAATAAGCAAATTACCATGCTATTAAAGACTCTCAAAATAATCTAGGTGAAGCATGAGAGTTCATCTATTTCTTCAAAATAAAACTACCACCATGCTCTAAAAGATATAAGTGAAGCACTAGAGAAAAAATTATCATGCTCAAAAGATATAAGTGAAGCACATAGAGTATTCTAGCAAATTCCAATTTGTGTAAGGCTCTGTCTCATTAAAGAATTTCAGATCTTGATACTTATTGAAACAGAAAGCAAAGCTAAAGGAAACTACAATGCAAGGATAGCACAACTCACGTGAAGAAGCAAAAACTTAGGCTCAACCGATACTAACCGATGGTGGTTGAAGAAGAAAGGTGGGATGCCTACCGGGGCATCCCCAAGCTTAGATGCTTGATACTTCTTGAAATATTATCTTGGGGTGCCTTGGGCATCCCCAGTCTTGAACTTTTGTGTCTCCTTAATTCCTCTCATATCATGATTTTCTCTTTTTATCAAAAGCTTCATTCACAACAAACTCAACAAGAACTCGTGAGATAGGTTAGTATAAACCAATGCAAAACCTTATCATTTCCTATTGTAACAAATCACTAAAATTATTATTCAACATTGCACACTAAATGCCTCTGCATATTTAATACTCATATCATCAAATAGAATCATTAAACAAGAAAACATATGCAAACAATGCAATCATAACAGCAATCTGCCAAAACAGTACAGTCTGTAAAGAATGCAAGAGTACCAATACTTCCCTGACTCCAAAAATTATGACATAAAATTACCACTGTAATAATATTATCATATCTCAATATGCAAAAAGATTCAATGTTATACCATGCTCTGACTTTTCTAGGGAATTTTTGCAACAGCGGTAAACTTACTGTTTTCAAACAGCAACATGCAAACTAGCAAAATAAGCATGGCAAAGGCTATCCTTGACTTTTTTTATTGAAGCTAAAGAGGCAAAACACTATTCTAACTAACAGCAAGCAAAGACTAAC